>NW_026967574.1:0-222500 GCF_028390025.1 Pseudophryne corroboree
CGCTGCTCCTCCACAGACCCTGCTACACAGCCTGTACTGGTACCAGGGGGGAGCATATAAATAGTAAATACACCAGCTCCTTTATCTCAGGCACTGGCTTATGCCCAGCAGAGCACTGCTCCTCCACAGACCCTGCTACACAGCCTGTACTGGTACCAGGGGGGAGCATATAAATAGTAAATACACCAGCTCCTTTATCTCAGGCACTGGCTTATACCCAGCAGAGTGCTGCTCCTCCACAGACCCTGCTACACAGCCTGTACTGGTACCAAGGGGGAGCATATAAATAGTAAATACACCAGCTCCTTTATCTCAGGCACTGGCTTATGCCCAGCAGAGCACTGCTCCTCCACAGACCCTGCTACACAGCCTGTACTGGTACCAGGGGGGAGCATATAAATAGTAAATACACCAGCTCCTTTATCTCAGGCACTGGCTTATGTCCAGCAGAGCACTGCTCCTCCACAGACCCTGCTACACAGCCTTGTACTGGTACCAGGGGGGAGCATATAAATAGTAAATACACCAGCTCCTTTATCTCAGGCACTGGCTTATGTCCAGCAGAGCACTGCTCCTCCACAGACCCTGCTACACAGCCTTGTACTGGTACCAGGGGGAGCATATAAATAGTAAATACACCAGCTCCTTTATCTCAGGCACTGGCTTATGCCCAGCAGAGCACTGCTCCTCCACAGACCCTGCTACACAGCCTTGTACTGGTACCAGGGGGGAGCATATAAATAGTAAATACACCAGCTCCTTTATCTCAGGCACTGGCTTATGCCCAGCAGAGCACTGCTCCTCCACAGACCCTGCTACACAGCCTGTACTGGTACCAGGGGGGAGCATATAAATAGTAAATACACCAGCTCCTTTATCTCAGGCACTGGCTTATGCCCAGCAGAGCACTGCTCCTCCACAGACCCTGCTACACAGCCTGTACTGGTACCAGGGGGGAGCATATAAATAGTAAATACACCAGCTCCTTTATCTCAGGCACTGGCTTATGCCCAGCAGAGCACTGCTCCTCCACAGACCCTGCTACACAGCCTTGTACTGGTACCAGGGGGGAGCATATAAATAGTAAATACACCAGCTCCTTTATCTCAGGCACTGGCTTATGTCCAGCAAAGCACTGCTCCTCCACAGACCCTGCTACACAGCCTTGTACTGGTACCAGGGGGGAGCATATAAATAGTAAATACACCAGCTCCTTTATCTCAGGCACTGGCTTATGCCCAGCAGAGCACTGCTCCTCCACAGACCCTGCAACACAGCCTTGTACTGGTACCAAGGGGGAGTATATAAATAGTAAATACACCAGCTCCTTTATCTCAGGCACTGGCTTATGCCCAGCAGAGCACTGCTCCTCCACAGACCCTGCTACACAGCCTTGTACTGGTACCAGAGGGAGCATATAAATAGTAAATACACCAGCTCCTTTATCTCAGGCACTGGCTTATGCCCAGCAGAGCGCTGCTCCTCCACAGACCCTGCTACACAGCCTTGTACTGGTACCAGGGGGGAGCATATAAATAGTAAATACACCAGCTCCTTTATCTCAGACACTGGCTTATGCCCAGCAGAGCGCTGCTCCTCCACAGACCCTGCTACACAGCCTGTACTGGTACCAAGGGGGAGCATATAAATAGTAAATACACCAGCTCCTTTATCTCAGGCACTGGCTTATGCCCAGCAGAGCGCTGCTCCTCCACAGACCCTGCTACACAGCCTTGTACTGGTACCAGGGGGGAGCATATAAATATTAAATACACCAGCTCCTTTATCTCAGGCACTGGCTTATGCCCAGCAGAGCACTGCTCCTCCACAGACCCTGCTACACAGCCTTGTACTGGTACCAGGGGGGAGCATATAAATAGTAAATACACCAGCTCCTTTATCTCAGGCACTGGCTTATGCCCAGCAGAGTACTGCTCCTCCACAGACCCTGCTACACAGCCTTGTACTGGTACCAGGGGGGAGCATATAAATAGTAAATACACCAGCTCCTTTATCTCAGGCACTGGCTTATGCCCAGCAGAGCGCTGCTCCTCCACAGACCCTGCTACACAGCCTTGTACTGGTACCAGGGGGGAGCATATAAATAGTAAATACACCAGCTCCTTTATCTCAGGCACTGGCTTATGTCCAGCAGAGCACTGCTCCTCCACAGACCCTGCTACACAGCCTTGTACTGGTACCAGGGGGAGCATATAAATAGTAAATACACCAGCTCCTTTATCTCAGGCACTGGCTTATGCCCAGCAGAGCGCTGCTCCTCCAGAGACCCTGCTACACAGCCTTGTACTGGTACCAGGGGGGAGCATATAAATAGTAAATACACCAGCTCCTTTATCTCAGGCACTGGCTTATGCCCAGCAGAGCGCTGCTCCTCCACAGACCCTGCTACACAGCCTGTACTGGTACCAGGGGGGAGCATATAAATAGTAAATACACCAGCTCCTTTATCTCAGGCACTGGCTTATGCCCAGCAGAGCACTGCTCCTCCACAGACCCTGCTACACAGCCTTGTACTGGTACCAGGGGGGAGCATATAAATAGTAAATACACCAGCTCCTTTATCTCAGGCACTGGCTTATGTCCAGCAGAGCACTGCTCCTCCACAGACCCTGCTACACAGCCTTGTACTGGTACCAGGGGGAGCATATAAATAGTAAATACACCAGCTCCTTTATCTCAGGCACTGGCTTATGCCCAGCAGAGCGCTGCTCCTCCACAGACCCTGCTACACAGCCTTGTACTGGTACCAGGGGGGAGCATATAAATAGTAAATACACCAGCTCCTTTATCTCAGGCACTGGCTTATGCCCAGCAGAGCGCTGCTCCTCCACAGACCCTGCTACACAGCCTTGTACTGGTACCAGGGGGGAGCATATAAATAGTAAATACACCAGCTCCTTTATCTCAGGCACTGGCTTATGCCCAGCAGAGCGCTGCTCCTCCACAGACCCTGCTACACAGCCTTGTACTGGTACCAGGGGGGAGCATATAAATAGTAAATACACCAGCTCCTTTATCTCAGGCACTGGCTTATGTCCAGCAGAGCACTGCTCCTCCACAGACCCTGCTACACAGCCTTGTACTGGTACCAGGGGGAGCATATAAATAGTAAATACACCAGCTCCTTTATCTCAGGCACTGGCTTATGCCCAGCAGAGCGCTGCTCCTCCACAGACCCTGCTACACAGCCTTGTACTGGTACCAGGGGGGAGCATATAAATAGTAAATACACCAGCTCCTTTATCTCAGGCACTGGCTTATGCCCAGCAGAGCGCTGCTCCTCCACAGACCCTGCTACACAGCCTGTACTGGTACCAGGGGGGAGCATATAAATAGTAAATACACCAGCTCCTTTATCTCAGGCACTGGCTTATGCCCAGCAGAGCACTGCTCCTCCACAGACCCTGCTACACAGCCTGTACTGGTACCAGGGGGGAGCATATAAATAGTAAATACACCAGCTCCTTTATCTCAGGCACTGGCTTATACCCAGCAGAGCGCTGCTCCTCCACAGACCCTGCTACACAGCCTGTACTGGTACCAAGGGGGAGCATATAAATAGTAAATACACCAGCTCCTTTATCTCAGGCACTGGCTTATGCCCAGCAGAGCGCTGCTCCTCCACAGACCCTGCTACACAGCCTTGTACTGGTACCAGGGGGGAGCATATAAATAGTAAATACACCAGCTCCTTTATCTCAGGCACTGGCTTATGCCCAGCAGAGCGCTGCTCCTCCACAGACCCTGCTACACAGCCTGTACTGGTACCAGGGGGGAGCATATAAATAGTAAATACACCAGCTCCTTTATCTCAGGCACTGGCTTATGCCCAGCAGAGCACTGCTCCTCCACAGACCCTGCTACACAGCCTTGTACTGGTACCAGAGGGAGCATATAAATAGTAAATACACCAGCTCCTTTATCTCAGGCACTGGCTTATGCCCAGCAGAGCGCTGCTCCTCCACAGACCCTGCTACACAGCCTGTACTGGTACCAAGGGGGAGCATATAAATAGTAAATACACCAGCTCCTTTATCTCAGGCACTGGCTTATGCCCAGCAGAGCGCTGCTCCTCCACAGACCCTGCTACACAGCCTTGTACTGGTACCAGGGGGGAGCATATAAATATTAAATACACCAGCTCCTTTATCTCAGGCACTGGCTTATGCCCAGCAGAGCACTGCTCCTCCACAGACCCTGCTACACAGCCTTGTACTGGTACCAGGGGGGAGCATATAAATAGTAAATACACCAGCTCCTTTATCTCAGGCACTGGCTTATGCCCAGCAGAGTACTGCTCCTCCACAGACCCTGCTACACAGCCTTGTACTGGTACCAGGGGGGAGCATATAAATAGTAAATACACCAGCTCCTTTATCTCAGGCACTGGCTTATGCCCAGCAGAGCGCTGCTCCTCCACAGACCCTGCTACACAGCCTTGTACTGGTACCAGGGGGGAGCATATAAATAGTAAATACACCAGCTCCTTTATCTCAGGCACTGGCTTATGTCCAGCAGAGCACTGCTCCTCCACAGACCCTGCTACACAGCCTTGTACTGGTACCAGGGGGAGCATATAAATAGTAAATACACCAGCTCCTTTATCTCAGGCACTGGCTTATGCCCAGCAGAGCGCTGCTCCTCCACAGACCCTGCTACACAGCCTTGTACTGGTACCAGGGGGGAGCATATAAATAGTAAATACACCAGCTCCTTTATCTCAGGCACTGGCTTATGCCCAGCAGAGCGCTGCTCCTCCACAGACCCTGCTACACAGCCTGTACTGGTACCAGGGGGGAGCATATAAATAGTAAATACACCAGCTCCTTTATCTCAGGCACTGGCTTATGCCCAGCAGAGCACTGCTCCTCCACAGACCCTGCTACACAGCCTTGTACTGGTACCAGGGGGGAGCATATAAATAGTAAATACACCAGCTCCTTTATCTCAGGCACTGGCTTATGTCCAGCAGAGCACTGCTCCTCCACAGACCCTGCTACACAGCCTTGTACTGGTACCAGGGGGAGCATATAAATAGTAAATACACCAGCTCCTTTATCTCAGGCACTGGCTTATGCCCAGCAGAGCGCTGCTCCTCCACAGACCCTGCTACACAGCCTTGTACTGGTACCAGGGGGGAGCATATAAATAGTAAATACACCAGCTCCTTTATCTCAGGCACTGGCTTATGCCCAGCAGAGCGCTGCTCCTCCACAGACCCTGCTACACAGCCTTGTACTGGTACCAGGGGGGAGCATATAAATAGTAAATACACCAGCTCCTTTATCTCAGGCACTGGCTTATGCCCAGCAGAGCGCTGCTCCTCCACAGACCCTGCTACACAGCCTTGTACTGGTACCAGGGGGGAGCATATAAATAGTAAATACACCAGCTCCTTTATCTCAGGCACTGGCTTATGTCCAGCAGAGCACTGCTCCTCCACAGACCCTGCTACACAGCCTTGTACTGGTACCAGGGGGAGCATATAAATAGTAAATACACCAGCTCCTTTATCTCAGGCACTGGCTTATGCCCAGCAGAGCGCTGCTCCTCCACAGACCCTGCTACACAGCCTTGTACTGGTACCAGGGGGGAGCATATAAATAGTAAATACACCAGCTCCTTTATCTCAGGCACTGGCTTATGCCCAGCAGAGCGCTGCTCCTCCACAGACCCTGCTACACAGCCTGTACTGGTACCAGGGGGGAGCATATAAATAGTAAATACACCAGCTCCTTTATCTCAGGCACTGGCTTATGCCCAGCAGAGCACTGCTCCTCCACAGACCCTGCTACACAGCCTGTACTGGTACCAGGGGGGAGCATATAAATAGTAAATACACCAGCTCCTTTATCTCAGGCACTGGCTTATGCCCAGCAGAGCACTGCTCCTCCACAGACCCTGCTACACAGCCTGTACTGGTACCAAGGGGGAGCATATAAATAGTAAATACACCAGCTCCTTTATCTCAGGCACTGGCTTATACCCAGCAGAGCGCTGCTCCTCCACAGACCCTGCTACACAGCCTGTACTGGTACCAAGGGGGAGCATATAAATAGTAAATACACCAGCTCCTTTATCTCAGGCACTGGCTTATGCCCAGCAGAGCGCTGCTATGACTTGAGGGTTTGTGTTCTGGCCTCATTCCTCTCTGTGTCACTCCAGTCCAGCTGTCTGGGGTTGCTGTGTTATTTCACTGTATTGTGTGTTCTCTTATGTCCTAGGGGATGCTGGGGTCCATATTAGTGCCATGAATTGTATATATATGTTTCTTTGTGCCTTAGAGAACGATCCCACTGTTATACATTATAGGTAGTAACGTGTGATACACTTCGGGTAGTAACAAAGTGGTCATTGTAAGACATAGTGGTTACCAGAAAAGGCCACTTAGGTTGTATGCAGTGGTAACGCTCTGCAGGGAGCACTTAGGTTGTATGCAGTAGTAACGCTCTGCAGGGAGCACTTAGGTTGTATGCAGTAGTAACGCTCTGCAGGGAGCACTTAGGTTGTATGCAGTAGTGACGCTCTGCAGGGAGCACTTATGTTGTATGCAGTAGTAACGCTCTGCAGGGAGCACTTAGGTTGTATGCAGTAGTAACGCTCTGCAGGGAGCACTTAGGTTGTATGCAGTAGTGACGCTCTGCAGGGAGCACTTATGTTGTATGCAGTAGTAACGCTCTGCAGGGAGCACTTAGGTTGTATGCAGTAGTAACGCTCTGCAGGGTGCACTTAGGTTGTATGCAGTAGTAACGCTCTGCAGGGAGCACTTAGGTTGTATGCAGTAGTAACGCTCTGCAGGGTGCACTTAGGTTGTATGCAGTAGTAACGCTCTGCAGGGTGCACTAAGGTTGTATGCAGTAGTAACGCTCTGCAGGGAGCACTTAGGTTGTATGCAGTAGTAACGCTCTGCAGGGAGCACTTAGGTTGTATGCAGTAGTAACGCTCTGCAGGGAGCACTTAGGTTGTATGCAGTAGTAACGCTCTGCTGGGAGCACTTAGGTTGTATGCAGTAGTAACGCTCTGCAGGGTGCACTTAGGTTGTATGCAGTAGTAACGCTCTGCAGGGAGCACTTAGGTTGTATGCAGTAGTAACGCTCTGCAGGGAGCACTTAGGTTGTATGCAGTAGTAATACTCTGCAGGGAGCATTTAGGTTGTATGCAGTAGTAACGCTCTGCAGGGTGCACTAAGGTTGTATGCAGTAGTAACGCTCTGCAGGGAGCACTTAGGTTGTATGCAGTAGTAACGCTCTGCAGGGAGCACTTAGGTTGTATGCAGTAGTAACGCTCTGCAGGGAGCACTTAGGTTGTATGCAGTAGTAACGCTCTGCTGGGAGCACTTAGGTTGTATGCAGTAGTAACGCTCTGCAGGGTGCACTTAGGTTGTATGCAGTAGTAACGCTCTGCAGGGAGCACTTAGGTTGTATGCAGTAGTAACGCTCTGCAGGGTGCACTTAGGTTGTATGCAGTAGTAACGCTCTGCAGGGTGCACTTAGGTTGTATGCAGTAGTAACGCTCTGCAGGGTGCACTTAGGTAGTATGCAGTAGTAACGCTCTGCAGGGAGCAGCTGTAAAATGTTTTTTTCTGAGATCACAATCCCGTTGTGAAAGGATCTCATAAATTTGATATATAAAACCTATGTTTAAATTCCTTTTATATTTCACTTGCTTATATCAATTATTGCTCTACCCATATACCCATACATAGGTGGTGCTGGTATATAAATTATTTTATATCTTTCATTCTTATGTCAAAGTCGAAAAATATCATGATTCACTATTGCCTTGTACTAACCCCAATGCACATGCCCGCTGCTCGTGCACCGACTCCCCCGTGCGTACGCATCCCCTCAGGTTGCGTAAGGGACGCTCCGACGTCGCCTGCGCACGGAGATGTGTATTTACGGCGGTGTTTGTGTGCGACTAGCGAGCGACTCGATCGCAACATATTTAACCTTTATAGGGCGTTTTGTAGATAATATTCCCCTTAACAATGTCAGTAAGTTTGTTTAGTATAAACGGTTTTTAGACAGAGGGATTCCTCTTTGCATGATACGAAGGGTCAGATAGGGGTTGAACAGTTGTGTTTAGTATCCAGCTGTAGAGAATTTTAAGGGTAATATTCCTATGATAGTTAGGAAAGATTCGCATATTCCTTCGCATAGTTATTGCCACAAGTAGAAAATAAATTGTATTTTATCTATAAATTACACATAAGTGGAGGGTAAGTGAATGGAATGCAGACATGAATTTCCCGCAGACTAAGACACAATGGCCTTATTTACACTAAGCTTTGAGATTCTATGAAGAGGGCTTACACCTTTATTTATGAATAGGACCAGGTTTCTCTCCAGAAGAATGAGTGCTGAGATGTCATTGTCTCAACTGAAGGAGGGGACAGTGGGGTGAACAAAGCCCAGAGACAGAGTTTGTTTGGAAGATCCAAAACAATAGCTTTCCTCAATATAACCAGACAAAGAGGAATTTAGAATACTAACAAGTCCTAGCCATCGCCCACTTCTTGAACTAACCAATGATCCCGTGTGCAGTACATGTCCCACCCCCTAACCAATGGAAAGAGAGCACACAGTATCTATTGTAGTATGTCTTGAGTTAGTAAATAAATATAGCTTGCAATAGGCTTGGTCACACAAGACTCTGCAAGGTTTTCACACTGAAGGCTGGGTCCCTGGTCCAGGACTGCGCTTGCGATTCATCCCCACGTGTGTAAGTTTCTCTGTGACCATCTTGTTCTCCTTCTGTGTTAGCCATTTACTCTTTCTCTCTGTTATTATTTGCGATTGTGTCGATATTGTATATTTATGTATAGTTATTCTGTTTAGGTATTAATGTTAGTTTTGTAGTGTATAAGCTGTAACTGTTTTCCCCTTTTTACATACTAAAATCATCTAGATAAAGGTTTTGGAACCTTACAAGGTATTGTGTGTTTATCATTACATTGCTAAGGGTACTCTGAGCGTCTCAATCGCTCAAGCAGCTTTTATATTAACAAGGTTAAGAAGCGTTATATCATTACAGTAATACAGTACTAAGGTTTACAGTATAAGTATATCCTTTCAGTGTATTGCTAACAAGGTTTACTGTGTCATCCCGTGAGCGTCTGCGCCGCTCGTGTTCCTCTCGTGGGCACAGCGTCCGCTACGCTAGTAGCGTAGCATTACGGTAGTTGGCCGCCTATAGTGTGCTCGATACCAAGCGTAAACCCGTGAGCGTATGTGTCGCTCGTGCGTCGCACTCACGGTCTAGCATCTGCTACGCTAAGTGCGTACCATTACGGTACCCCGTACGCCAATTGCGTACTGAGTCTCTTACCAATATATAGTGAATGTTATAAGATAAACAATAGGCTTTATCAAGTATTTGTCTTTCCATTCTGACAATCAATTGCCTTATGTCTTGCCTATTGAAAAATCTTTGCCCTGAAACATAAAGAAAAGAGTGCACCACACATTAAGGCTTCTTTAGATATAAGCCCACTAGTGTTTTTTCTAAACCCCCTAACCAGTCATTGCAATTTGCTTAATGGCGCACCTCCACCCTGATTAGCTAATCTTTGGTATTAACACTTTTGGATTATTCCCTCTATCGGTTGGTTCATACATAGAAGGATCATAAAACAATTATCATTTGGGCCCGTGCATAGTCCCTCGGATTTAACGTCTTCCCTGGAAACACTTGTGGATGGAGCCCTTCATTCGCTTTGCCAGGATTCAAGGGTTGACAATCTGTTGAAATCAGAACACTACATTTTGCCCACCGTGCTCGATCCTAGGTTTAAAGCCTACGTTGTATCTCTCTTTCCGGACACAAGTCTGCAGAGGAGGAAAGACCTGCTGGTGAGAAAATTGTCAGCTCAAGCGGAACGTGACCCGTCAACAGCTCCTCCTTCATTTTCTCCAGCAACTGGGGCTGCGAGGAAAAGGATAACATTTCCGAGCCCACCCGCTGAACACAAAAGTAACAATACAAGTGACACATTAACAGGAAATTGTTTCTGTCACCATAGCGACAATTATCTGGAAATAAGATAATACACAGACACATAAAAAGACTCAACGGAAATCTTTTGTTTTAAAAAAAACTTTATTTCATATCTTTAATAAACAGATTTTTCTCTATATTTTAAACTTAAAAAATACTTTACTCTGCACAACATGGATAAAATATCCTTTAAAGCACAGAAACAATTCAAGTTACATTATAGTATTGCACGTAAGTAAAACAGATTCATATCAGGAGAGCCAAAACCCTATGGGGGTCATTCAGACCCAGCCGCAATAGTGGCCCGCAGCAGTTTACTGGTGGTGACAAACTGCACGGGCAGAGGCTGCAGACACTCATTGTGGCCGCATCCCTGAGGGGTGAATGAGGGCGGGCCAGGACCATTTTCCAGGGGATGCGTTCATCTCTGATTAACCCCCTATAAGCTTCCAGAGTGCACCTCATATCTCATCTTTTCCAAGTTACTACAAATGATATGAGATCGGTAGCAGCACTACTTTCAGGATTGTTACACAGAACACACATAAAGGCTGACACAGAAAATAACAGTAACACATACAAGGGATTCATTAGAAATAAGGAAGAATAATCATTAAGTCTAATTATCAACTGGTTCTGTGCAGGACCCATACACCTCTTTACTGCCTCCAGCAGCCCCTGGTACTGCACTGTGACCATCCGCCCTGTCTCCCCCCCCTGCTGTCACCTGCCCTACCTCCCCCTACTACTGCCACTGCCCTGTCTCCCCTTCTGACACCTTAGCACTGCTTGGGGACAATATTACCCACAGACAGTGCCTCCGCTACAGCACTAGTGCCACCACCCTGTCTCCCCCTCTGACATCTCAGCACTGCTTGGGGATTCTTGGTACTGCTAGTAACAGTCCTTTATCTGCAGATGGAAGTAAACAAGCAGGGCAGTAATGAGGCAGAAGCTGCTCCTGGTACCATAGACCCTGGTCATGTAGGGCTGGGAGAGTCAGTAAGATTATGTAATAGTCACCATCTTACAGGCAGCCGGAGGAGGTAGAGAATGGGTGTTATGTGGCAGGAACGAGCTGGTTAGGTAACAGCCTGGCTGCTGCATTCTGTACAAGCTACAAGCGGTGCAATTCTTTTGCTGGGAGACCCAGGTAGAGGACATTGCAGTAGTCTATGTGTGATGATACAAGTGCATGTATGACTGTAGGTAGATCTTCTGAGGGAATAAAGTGCTGGAGTCTGGCTCTGTTCCTCAGATGAGGATCTGATTGTGGCTGATACCTAATCTCTAAGTGTCACTCCACCATCCAGGACACCAAGATTCCGCATATGGGGGTCATTCCGAGTTGTTCGCTCGTTGCCGATTTTGGCAACGGAGCAATTAATGCGAAAATGCGCATGCGCATGCTACGCAGTGCGCTAAGTATTTTAGCTCAAACTTTGTAGATTTAATCACGGCAGAACAAAGAATTTCCATCGTTGAAGTGATCGGAGTGTGATTGACAGGAAGTGGGTGTTTCTGGCCGAAAACTGACCGTTTCCTGGAAGTGTGCAGAAAAACGCAGGCATGCCAGGATAAAACGCGGGAGTGTCTGGAGAAAAGGGGGAGTGGCTGGCTGAACGCAGGGCATGTTTGTGACGTCAACCAGGAACTAAACGGCCTGAGCTGATCTTAGTGTTGGAGTAGGTCTGGAGCTACTCAGAAACTGCTAAGAATTTTCTATTCGCTATTCTGCTAATCTTTCGTTCACAATTCTGCTAAGCAAAGATACACTCCCAGAGGGCGGCGGCCTAGCGTGTGCAATGCTGCTACAATCAGCTAGCGAGCGAACAACTCGGAATCACCCCCATGATCAGCATTTTGTAATTCTGAACCCCCAAGCGTAATTCTGGCTGGTAGGCAAAGCTGAGCTGTAGCCCTGTCCTTTGTTGGTGAGCTTCTATCACAAGGACCTGTTTCACCAACTGGCATCACCCACACCTGGAGCTCAGCTAGACAACCATTTAGGATTGGTACTGGGTTCTCAGTAACCAGAGCAAAAGACAGGTCATCTGCATAGCAGTGGTAGATGAGGACATGACATCTGATTATTATACCCAGTGGTAGCATGTATATTGCAAAAAGCATAGGAGATAGGATAAGAACCTTGAAAAACAACGCATGGCAATGATGAGTATACTCCAGAAGATTAAAATGGTTCTTCACCTGAGTTATGTCTATTGTGTGCAACAAGAGCTGATTTATTTCTCAAGAGTATAGAAATGGCTTCTCACCTGTGTGACTTCTCTGATGTATAACACAAACTGATTTTCGTGTAAAACATTTCCCACACTCAGAACATGGAAATGGCTTCTCACCTGTGTGACTTCTGTTATGTCTAACAAGAACGGTTTTGTGTGCAAAACATTTCCCACACTCAGAACATGGAAAAGGCTTCTCACCTGTGTGAATTCTCTGATGTATAACAAGTTGTGATTTCTGTGTAAAACATTTTCCACACTCAGAACATGGAAATGGCTTCTCACCTGTGTGACTTCTGTTATGTCTAACAAGATCTGATTTGTGTGCAAAACATTTCCCACACTCAGAACATGGAAATGGCCTCTCACCTGTGTGACTTCTCTGATGCTTAACAAGATCTGATTTGTTTGCAAAACATTTCCCACACTCAGAACATGGAAAAGGCTTCTCATCTGTGTGACTTCTCTGATGTATAACAAGTAGGGATTTCCAGGTAAAACTTTTCCTGCACTCAGAGCAAGAAAATGGCTTCTCACGTGTGTGACTTCTCTCATGTATAACAAGATTTGATATGTGTGCAAAACATATCCCACACTCAGAACATGGAAATGGCTTCTCACCTGTGTGAGTTCTGTGATGTATAACAAGATCTGATTTCCGTGTAAAATATTTCCCACACTCAGAACATGGAAATGGCCTCTCACCTGTGTGAGTTCTGTGATGTATAACAAGATCTGATTTCCGTGTAAAACATTTCCCACACTCAGAACATGGAAATGGCTTATCACCTGTGTGACTTCTCTGATGTTTAACAAGATCTGATTTATGTGTAAAACATTTCCCACACTCAGACATGGAAATGGCTTCTCACCTGTGTGACTTCTCTGATGTCTAACAAGACATGATTTCCGTGCAAAGCATTTCCCACACTCAGAACATGGAAATGCCTTCTCACCTATGTGACTTTTCTGATGTATAACAAGATCTGATTTGTATGTAAAACATTTCTCACACTCCGGACATATCAGTGGCCTTTCACCTACCTTACCTGTGTGTGGGTTAATAGGCTTTGTGCTCTGTATAAAACATTTGGCATCTACAGAACACGGAAACACTGTATCTACTGTCAGAGCTGTAACAGATGCACCAATATCAGAGTGATCAGGAGAACATTCACCAGGATCAGGGGGATCAGCTGACAGAGCTGGATGTATAATTGGGGTAATGGGGTTAGCTCCTGGAGAATCCTGTCTACTGTCATTATCTTTTATGTCACAATCCGGGGATAACATTAGATGTCCTTCTGAGATATTCCTGCTTGTGTGTCCATCTGCTGGAAATAAAATACATTATGGAAATGGTGACATTTTCTGTAACAATATTAATCTTGTAAACAATAGAAGACGACTCTCTGGGACACTTAATTATAAATGTGTGTGTATAATAAAACATAACTTTTAATGAAGGCTTTATAATACTGTGTCTCAGACTATCATTGTGTCCACCCTCCTGAGAACACTCACAATAACAAATGTAATAATAAGATTTTACTCACCGGTAAATCTATTTCTCGTAGTCCGTAGTGGATGCTGGGGACTCCATAAGGACCATGGGGAATAGATGGGCTCCGCAGGAGACTGGGCACTCTAAAGAAAGATTTAGTACTACCTGGTGTGCACTGGCTCCTCCCTCTATGCCCCTCCTCCAGACCTCAGTTAAGGAAACTGTGCCCGGAAGAGCTGACATTACGAGGAAAGGATTTTGGAATCCAGGGTAAGACTCATACCAGCCACACCAATCACACCGTATAACTTGTGATAAACTTACCCAGTCAACAGTATGAACAACAACAGAGCATCAAACAATGGATGCCAACATAACATAACCCTTTATTAAGCAATAACTATATACACGTTTTGCAGAAAGTCCGCACTTGTGACGGGCGCCCAGCGTCTACTACGGACTATAAAAAATAGATTTACCGGTGAGTAAAATCTTATTTTCTCTAACGTCCTAGTGGATGCTGGGGACTCCGTAAGGACCATGGGGATTTTACCAAAGCTCCCAAACGGACGGGAGAGTGTGGGTGACTCTGCAGCACCGAATGGGCAAACACAAGGTCCTCCTCAGCCAGGGTATCAAACTTGTAGAACTTAGCAAATGTGTTTTAACCCGACCAAGTAGCTGGGGGGCAAAACTGTAATGCCGAGACCCCTCGGGCAGCCGCCCAAGAAGAGCCCACTTTTCTTGTGGAGTTGGCTTTCACAGATTTTGGATGTGGCAATCCAGCCGCAGAATGAGCCTGCTGAATCGTGTTACAGATCCAGCGAGCAATGGTTTGCTTTGAAGCCGGAGCACCCAGCTTGTTGGATGCATACAGGATAAACAGCGAGTCAGTTTTCCTGACTCCAGCCGTCCTGGTTACATAGATCTTCAAAGCCCTGACTACATCAAGCAACTTGGAATCCTCCAAGTCACGAGTAGCCGCAGGCACCACAATGGGTTGGTTCAAATGAAAATATGACACCACCTTCAGCAGAAATTGCGGACGAGTCCGAAAGTCTGCCCTGTCCATATGGAAAACCAGATAGGGGCTTTTACATGACAAAGCCGCCAATTCTGACACACGCCTAGCCGAAGCTAAGGCCAATAAGCATGACCACTTTCCACGTGAGATACTTCAGCTCCACGGTCTTAAGTGGCTCAAACCAGTGGGATTTCAGGAAACCCAACACCACGTTGAGATCCCAAGGTGCCACTGGTGGCACAAAAGGGGGCTGAATATGCAGCACTCCCTTAACAAACATCTGAACCTCAGGAAGAGAAGCCAGTTCCTTTTGAAAGAAAATGGATAGAGCCGAATCTGGACCTTAATAGAGCCCAACTTCAAGCACATAGTCACTCCAGACTGTAGGAAGTGCAGGAACCGGCCCAGCTGGAATTCCTCTATAGGGGCCTTCCTGGCCTCACACCAGGCAACATATTTTCGCCATATGCGGTGATAGTGTTTTGCCGTCACGTCCTTCCTAGCCTTTATCAGCGTAGGAATAACTTCATCCAGAATGCCTTTTTCCGCTAGGATCCTGCGTTCAACTGCCATGCCGTCAAAAGCAGCTGCGGTACGTCTTGGCCCCTGTTGCTGCAGGTCCTGTCTGAGAGGCAGAGGCCATGGGTCCTCTGTGAGCATTTCTTGCAGTTCCGGGTACCAAGTCCTTCTTGGATAATCCGGAACAATGGTGGTCATTCCGAGTTGTTCGCTCTGTAATTTTCTTCGCATCGCAGCGATTTTCTGCTTATTGCGCATGCGCAATGTTCGCACTGCGACTGCGCCAAGTAAATTTGCTATGCAGTTAGGAATTTTACTCACGGCATTACGAGGTTTTTTTCTACGTTCTGGTGATCGGAGTGTGATTGACAGGAAGTGGGTGTTTCTGGGCGGAAACTGGCCGTTTTATGGGTGTGTGTGAAAAAACGCTACCGTTTCTGGGAAAAATGCGGGAGTGGCTGGAGAAACGTAGGAGTGTCTGGGCGAACGCTGGGTGTGTTTGTGACGTCAAACCAGGAACGACACTGACTGAACTGATCGCACTGGCAGAGTAAGTCTCGAGCTACTCAGAAACTGCAGTATATTTCAGCATTGAGACAGAGACTGACTCGTCCCATACAAAAACAAAGGTGTTGGATTTTAGGAAGGCTGATTTTGTAGGGATGGGAAAATGTGTAAGCGATTCTTTGGCAGAGTGGAGGAACTTGGAAACAGTGCAGGAGAGGTGGGAAACATTCAAATGTGCAATATTGAAGGCAACAGACCTTTGTATCAAAACCGTTAGGAAAAACACAAGGAAAAGGAAGCCAGTGTGGTTTGCAAAAGAAGTAGCAAATATTGTGAGAGCAAAAAAGATGGCTTTTAGGAAATATAAGCAGACACAAAATAATGAAGACAAAAAGATATATCTTGTTAGACAGAAGGAGACAAAGAAGGTAATCAGATGTGCAAAGGCACAAGCTGAGGAGAAAATGGCCCAGTCAGTGGGTAAAGGAGGCAAAACTTTTTTTAGGTATATAAGCGAAAAGAGAAAAACAAAAGGCTGAATTATAAAACTAATGTAACGATTTCTAGAGTTCTCTGTGTGTGCGTGCTTGGAAAGATGTCAGCTGAAGCCAGGTGAAAATTAAGTAAAGTTTATTGTAGAAAAAGTGATAGTAAAAATAAATATAAACTGGATCCTTGATTACATGGAACAAAACACGATAAATGGAATATTTCAGGTTAAACATAGATGCAAAATAAACATGAAGATATCCGGGTTTAAATCAAGCAGGGGAAAAATAACATACCAAAAAACGAAGTGATCAGGCAGGAATGGAAACAAACTGCAAATAATAGTCCAGGAATGTAGATGCTGAACCGCAGGGTAAGAAGTCCAGAAGCAAGGCACATGAGTTGGCAAACTGCAGGGAAGTCTCCAAGATGCATATAAGGCAGAATCTGGACAAGGTTACTGGAGAGAGCCCAGTCTCACTCCAGGCGGAACCACAATGATCTGCCCCTAGATGCCTGTGAGCTGGAGTTAAATAGCAGCACCAGGAGTTGAGCTCCAGGTGCACACAATCAGGTGATTACCCTGCAGAGGCAGTGTGCAACTGCCATTCAGACCTGAGGCAACAGGTGAGACCCCTAGAGGCAGGAATGAGGTAATGCAAGGCAAAAACAAACACAAACATTCCTAACATTACCCCCCCCTTAAACAGGCGGATTCCAGACGCCTCAAAGTTCACCTTCTCTTCTTTTTTCCTTTTTTCTTTATGGGTTGCCTAACCCTATTTGAAGGTGTCACAAAGACACTATTAGGCAATACAGGTCCATCAATAACGAGTCTCGGATCATCCAGAAGCTCACTCTCAGAGTCGGAGCCACCACCCAGCGGTAGAACTGACCTCTTATTTTCCTGGATGGAATCAAGAGCGGATGGTAAACTTGTAGATGTTAAACTTCCGAGCAATCTGCGTGAACACCTAGAGATACCTGCCCACATCTGAAAAACTGAGGGTGCTCCCCAGACTGCAAAGGCAGGTTCTCAGAGGGGCACACCTTAGTAGACTCATCTAGGAGAGTGAGGACAGTTGGTGGACTGAATCTTTCGGTCACAGCCTTGAGGAAAGCGGGCAAATCTTGTAACACTGGATCTCCCTTATCTATCAGACCATTTACCCACTTCAAGGCCCTCCCTCTGAATCTCATACATAAGTTAGCGATGATATCTATAGGAGACAAGTCATCAAAACTCAGATAATATCTGAAGAGAGCTAAACAGTGAGAGATATTCCGTAAAAGTAAGGCAGTTCCTCAACGACTTGGGTTTCCAAATTAGATTTAACATCAGGGAGGATAGACAACTGTGGCCTCTCAGACAAGACGGACTCTTCTTGCACCTTAGACAGAGAAGTCTCAGATGGCCTCGGCTGGGCAGATACCTCGGGCAAATCTTGGATTTCGGGCATGGCAGGCACCTCTATCTGGTGCTGGACAGGCGGAACCCCCTCCTGGGGCTGGACAGGCGGAACCCCCTCCTGGGGCTGGGCAGGCGGAACCCCCTCCTGGGGCTGGGCAGGCGGAACCCCCTCCTGGGGCTGGGCAGGCGGAACCCCCTCCTTGGGCTGGGCAGGCGGAACCCCCTCCTGGGGCTGGGCAGGCAGAACCCCCTCCTGGGGCTGGGCAGGCAGAACCCCCTCCTGGGGCTGGGCAGGCAGAACCCCCTCCTGGGGCTGGGCAGGCAGAACCCCCTCCTGGGGCTGGACAGGCTTTGGCCGGACCTCTGGCAAGGCGGGCACCTCTCGGACCTCTGGCAAGGCGGGCACCTCTCGGACCTCTGGCAAGGCGGGCACCTCTCGGACCTCTGGCAAGGCGGGCACCTCTCGGACCTCTGGCAAGGCGGGCACCTCTCGGACCTCTGGCAAGGCGGGCACCTCTGGCAAGGCGGGCACCTCTCGGACCTCTGGCAAGGAGTGGACCTCTGGCAAGGCGTGGACCTCTCGGACCTCTGGCACCTCTCGGACCTCTGGCAAGGCGGGCACCTCTCGGACCTCTGGCAAGGCGGGCACCTCTCGGACCTCTGGCGAAGCGGGCACCTCTCGGACCTCTGGCGAAGCGGGCACCTCTCGGACCTCTGGCGAAGCGGGCACCTCTCGGACCTCTGGCGAAGCGGGCACCTCTCGGACCTCTGGCGAAGCGGGCACCTCTCGGACCTCATGCCGTGAGGCAAGGGCAACGGGGACCTCATGCCGTGAGGCAAGGGCAACGGGGACCTCATGCCGTGAGGCAAGGGCAACGGGGACCTCATGCCGTGAGGCAAGGGCAACGGGGACCTCATGCCGTGAGGCAAGGGCAGCAGGGACCTCATGCCCGAAGGCAAGGGCAGCAGGGACCTCATGCCCGAAGGCAAGGGCAGCGGGGACCGACACCCCTCCTGGGGTCGCAGGGCCGGACACCCCTCCTGGGGTCGCAGGGCCGGACACCCCTCCTGGGGTCGCAGGGCCGGACACCCCTCCTGGGGTCGCTGGGCCGGACACCCCTCCTGGGGTCGCTGGGCCGGACACCCCTCCTGGGGTCGCTGGGCCGGACACCCCTCCTTTTGAAATTTGAGCACCACAGTGGCATAACTGAGCAGAATTTGGCACTATGGCAGAATGAGATAAGCTCTTTTTATGTTTGCGAGCAGGACATAACTGAATAAAATGTCCCGACCTGCCGCAATAAAAACAGAGCTTCTTATCCCTTCTATGTCTCCTTTCTTCCTCAGAGAGGCTGGGTCGTGGAAAGCTCCAAAACTTGCCTTTGCTTATGCTAGGAAAACAGCAGCCAGAATTGAGATCACCAGACTGATCTTTTCCCCTTTTTTCCTGCGTCTCCTTAAAGGGGACAGGTAATCTTACTGAACCTTCAGGCAGAGCAGACAGTATCTCTGAAGACAGGATTTGAATACCCTCCAGTTTCTCTCTGAAATCCACCAGCAATGCAGAACTCAAAAACGGCAAAAACTTGAGAGGCAGGGAACCTTTCTGAAGAGAAGCCATTTTATGAGATTCAGCTGTACAACAAAACTCCTGCACACGTTAATTTTGGCAGATCATTCTGTAATGATTTCTAGAGTTCTCTGTGTGTGCGTGCTTGGAAAGATGTCAGCTGAAGCCAGGTGAAAATTAAGTAAAGTTTATTGTAGAAAAAAGTGATAGTAAAAATAAATATAAACTGGATCCTTGATTACATGGAACAAAACACGATAAATGGAATATTTCAGGTTAAACATAGATGCAAAATAAACATGAAGATTTCCGGGTTTAAATCAAGCAGGGGGAAAATAACATACCAAAAAACGAAGTGATCAGGCAGGAATGGAAACAAACTGCAAATAATAGTCCAGGAATGTAGATGCTGAACCGGCAGGGTAAGAAGTCCAGAAGCAAGGCACATGAGTTGGCAAACTGCAGGGAAGTCTCCAAGATGCATATAAGGCAGAATCTGGACAAGGTTACTGGAGAGAGCCCAGTCTCACTCCAGGCGGAACCACAATGATCTGCCCCTAGATGCCTGTGAGCTGGAGTTAAATAGCAGCACCAGGAGTTGGGCTCCAGGTGCACACAATCAGGTGATTACCCTGCAGAGGCAGTGTGCAACTGCCATTCAGACCTGAGGCAACAGGTGAGACCCCTAGAGGCAGGAATGAGGTAATGCAAGGCAAAAACAAACACAAACATTCCTAACAACTAAAGACGGACACTGGGAGTCTTGTTGAAGGAGACAATTTAATAGCAGATCATCTTAATGATTATTTTTGCTCAGTATTTACTACTGAAAGAGAGGGGAAGGGGCCACAGTTAAGTTGCAGGGATATTCAGGAAAATGAAACAAGTACATTTACAGAGGAGAAGGTCCTAACAGAACTCTCAAAGCTGAAAGTGGACAAATCTATGGGGCCAGATGGGATACATCCAAGGATACTAAAAGAACTTAAAGAGGTGCTGGTAGCACCATTGACAGAATTATTCAACCAGTCATTAGCTACAGGAGAAATTCCAGGGGACTGGAAAAGAGCAAACGTAGTCCCACTGCACAAAAGTGGAAGCAAGGAAGAGGCAAACAACTACAGACCAGTGAGTCTTACATCAGTAGTGGGGAAATTGATGGAAACACTCTTAAAAGAAAGAGTTGTAGATTATCTCAAATCCGGCAATTTACTGGATCCCAAACAGCATGGATTCACTGGGGGGAGATCATGTCAAACAAATCTTATTGACTTTTTTGATTGTGTGACTAAAGTGATGGATAAAGGTGGAGCCATGGATATAGCTTATCTAGACTTTAGTAAGGCTTTTGACACAGTTCCACATCGCAGACTGCTAAATAAACTTGAAAGTTTGGGATTAGATATTAGGATTATTGAATGGATAAGATCTTGGTTGAAGGATAGAAAACAGAGAGTTGTGGTAAATGGAGTGCATTCACAGGAGGGAAATGTTACCAGTGGAGTACCCCAGGGATCTGTACTTGGACCAGTGCTTTTTAATATCTTTATTGGTGACATTGCAAATGGCATTAAAGGGAAAGTATGCCTTTTTGCAGATGACACAAAGGTATGCAACAGGGTAGACACACCAGGTGGGGTAAAACAAATGATTGAGGATCTAGGTAGACTAGAGGAATGGTCAAGAGTCTGGCAATTACAGTTTAATGCCAAAAAATGCAAAATCATGCACTTGGGCCTCAAAAATCATAAAGCTAAATACAGTATTAATGGCACTATACTGGAGACTACTGAGGAGGAAAGGGATCTAGGAGTCACTATTTCAGATGACTTAAAAGCAGGTAAGCAATGTAACAAGGCAATGAGGAAGGCTAGTCAGATGCTTGGCTGCATTGGGAGAGGAATCAGCAGCAGAAAAAAAGTAATAATGCCACTGTATAGGTCATTGGTACGGCCTCATCTAGAATATTGTATTCAGTTCTGGAGGCCATATCTTCAAAAGGATATTAATACATTAGAAACTGTACAAAGGAGGGCAACTAAAATGGTGCATGGCCTACATCACAAAACATACCCAGAAAGACTAAGAAATCTCAATATGTATAGTTTGGAGCAGAGAAGGGAAAGGGGGGACATGATAGAAACTTTCAAATATATGAAGGGTTTTAACAAAGTCCAGGAGGGAAACATTCTCCAAATGAAGAGAAGCAATAGGACACGAGGACATGCACTGAGACTGGAGGGGGGGGGGGGGGGGGTCAGGGGAAATTTGCGGAAAAATTATTTCACAGAAAGGGTAGTGGACAAGTGGAATAGCCTCCCATCAGAGGTGGTAGAGGCTAAGACAGTAGAGCAATTTAAACATGCATTTGATAGACATAAGTATATCCTTACAAAGAAATAAGGATCAAATAAGGTTAGTGATATAAAATAATATAAAAATAAAATAAAAAATAAGAGGCAGACTAGATGGGCCAAGTGGTTCTTATCTGCCGACAAATTCTATGTTTCTATGTTTCTATGTAACTGCACAGAGATGTCTTTTCGCAATATTGCGAATCTTTCATTCGAAATTTAAAGATGCTAAGATTCACTCCCAGTAGGCGGCGGCTTAGCGTGTGCAATGCTGCTATAAGCAGCTTGCGAGCAAACAACTCGGAATGAGGGCCAATGAGAACAATTGTTCTCACTCCTCTTTTTCTTACGATTCATAGCACCTTGGGTATGAGAGGAAGAGGAGGAAACACATAGACCGACTGGAACACCCACAGTGTTACTAGTGAGTCCACAGCTATCGCCTGAGGGTCTCTTGACCTGGCGCAATACTTTTGTAGCTTTTTGTTGAGACGGGATGCCATCATGTCCACCTGTGGCAGTTCCTATTGATTTGTAATCTGGTTGAAGACTTCTTGATGAAGTCCTAATTCTCCCGGGTGGAGGTCGTGCCTGCTGAGGAAGTCTGCTTCCCAGTTGTCCACTCCCAGAATGAACACTGCTGACAGTGCTTGCACGTAATTCTCTGTCCAACGAAGAATCCTGGTGGCTTCCGCCATCGCTACCCGGCTTCTTGTGCCGCCCTGGCGGTTTACATGGGCCACTGCGGTGATGTTGTCTGACTGAATCAGCACCGGTTGGTTACGAAGCAGAGGTTCCGCTTGACTCAGGGCGTTGTATATGGCCCTTAGTTCCAGGATATTTATGTACAGACAAGCCTCCTGACTTGACCACAACCCTTGGAAGTTTCTTCCCTGAGTGACTGCCCCCCATCCTCGGAGGCTCGCATCCGTGGTCACCAGGACCCAGTCCTGTATGTCGAACCTGCGGCCCTCGAGAAGGTGAGCACTCTGCAGCCACCACAGAAGAGACACCCTGGCTCTGGGGGATAGGGTGATCAGCCGATGCATCTGAAGATGCGATCCGGTGTTATGCACACCAGTGCCTGCAGGAATGTACTGGTGTCTGAACGGAGAGGGATGCAAAACAAATGAACTCACTGACAGACTGGGGAATATGACATTACGTACACAGAAGGTGATAGGGTAACAAAATAAACACAAAGTGAACAGAGAAGCCCAGAGGCTAAGAAACTGGGTGTCTCCCTAGTATTATGAATGCTCAGATGGAAAGAAGCGAGATGTTGTGTTTTAATACGTAGAGAACCCGAAATGCTGTTGCTAAGGGCAACAGCAAAACCCTAAAGGGTTACCAACGGGTGTGGCAGTAAACTCCTTGGTCAGAGATGGAATAATAGACACAAGGAGAGTCTCCACAATCCTAGTCCTCACTTGCAGTGCACTGGTTCAGCTTACTGCCACTAAACTGACACCTGAACACCTTGCACAGTGAGAAAGGATTTTGGCAGGCAAGTCTGAGAATACAGCCGCAAACTTGCTAAGTTCGCAGAGTACCAAAAGAACCCCAACAAGTTAAATGACTGACTCCAGTCTTACTGCTAGGTCTGGATTGGCAGAGTGTAGTACCAAATCCCAAGGCCTATTTGCAGTAAGCAACAAACAAATACAAAGTTACACAGTACTGGCTAACTTTCAGGAACTGACTAACCAACAAAGATTCAGCAGCATCTGCTTAACCTGAGAAGAGGATTTATATAGCAGGTGCTGTCCACGCCCCACTCAGACCTCACAGACTGTGAGCACAAAAACCAGCACCGAATCCCCTGCCGTGCACAAGGCCTGTAACCACTGCACAGCAAAAGACCCGAACCGGAGTATCAGCTGCGCTCAGGTTACTCCGCTAGCACTTGCCTCCCGGTTGCCATGACGACGTGGCAGCACAGGGCAGGAGACCCTAACATCCGGACCACTTGTCCAACAAATCCTACTGAAAAATCCTTGCATGGAACCTGCCGAAGGGGATGGCTTCGTATGACGCCACCATCTTTCCTAGGACTCACTTACCTGTTTCGGTTTTAAGAGGTCTCTGACTAGAGTCACGAGCTCCTGAGCCTTCTCCGTCGGGAGAAACACCTTCTTCTGGTCTGTGTCCAGAATCATGCCCAGAAAGGGCAGACGCGTCGTAGGAATCAGCTGCGACTTTGGGATATTCAGAATCCAGCCGTGCTGTCGCAACACTTCCTGAGAGTGTGTTACGCTGATCAGCAACTGCTCCCTGGATCTCGCCTTTATGAGGAGATCGTCTAAGTATGGGATAACTGTGACTCCTTGTTTTCTCAGGATCACCATCATTTCTGCCATTACCTTGGTAAATATTCTCGGTGCCGTGGAGAGCCCAAACGGCAACGTCTGGAGTTGGTAATGACAGTCCTGTACCACAAATCTGAGGTACTCCTGATGAGATGGATAAATGGGTACATGCAAGTAAGCTTCCTTGATGTCCAGAGACACCATAAAATCCCCCTCTTCCAGGCTTGCAATGACCACTCTGAGCGATTCCATTTTGAACTTGAATCTTTTCAGATAAATGTTCAGGGACTTTAAATTCAATATGGGTCTGACTGAACTGTCCGGTTTCGGTACCACAAACATTGTGGAATAGTATGCCCTTCCCTGTTGAAGGAGAGGAATCTTTACCACCACCTGCTGGAGATATAACTTGTGAATTGCCGCTAACACTACTTCCCTTTCTATGGGGGAAGCTGGCAGGGGCGATTTGAGGTAACTGTGAGGGGGCACGACTTCGAATTCCAGCTTGTATCCCTGAAACACAATCTGTATAGCCCAGGGATCCACCTGTGAGTGAACCCACTGGTGGCTGAAATGTCAGAGACGCGCCCCCACCGCTCCTGGCTCCACCTGTGGAGCCCCAGCATCATGCGGTGGATTTAGTGGAAGCTGGGGAGGACTTCTGCTCCTGGGAACTAGCTGTATGGTGCAGCTTCTTTCCTCTACCCCTGCCTCTGGCAAGAAAGGACGCACCTCTGACCTTCTTGCTTCCTTGTGATTGAAAGGACTGCATTTGGTAATACGGTGCTTTCTTAGGCTGTGAGGGAATATATGGCAAAAAATTTGACTTCCCAGCTGTAGCTGTGGAAACCAGGTTTGAGAGACCGTCCCCAAACAATTCCTCACCCTTGTAAGGCAAAACCTCCATGTGCTTTTTGGAGTCGGCATCACCTGTCCATTGCCGAGTCCACAGGACCCTTCTGGCAGAAATTGACATTGCATTTATTCTAGAGCTCAGTAGGCAAATGTCCCTCTGGGCATCCCTCATATATAGGACAGTGTCTTTTATATGCCCCAGGGTCAGTAAAATGGTATCCTTGTCTAAGGTATCCAGCTCCTCAGACAGATTATCTGTCCATGCTGCTACAGCACTACACATCCAGGCCGACGCAATCGCCAGCCTCAGTAGACATTATGTTTCCATTATTAAACAGCAATTTATATCACAGCATAACAGCAGTCTCTGAAGAAACGCCCTGACGAAGCAGCCTCTGTGAAACGTACGTTGGCGTTTCTTCAGAGACTGCTGTTATGCTGTGATATAAATTGCTGTTTAATAATGGAAACATAATGTCTAAATATATGTGTGTACGGCGGTGTTAGCGTCTAAGCCAGTGATTGATAAACCGGGAGAGAGTCCATCTAATACCCGACACTGGGCGCCTAATCTGGGAGCGGGTGCAGAGACGTGCAGGCGGAGGGTTAGAATCAGCCGCACGCGACGGCAACCCGAAGCCGCAGCACGCGGCCGGTGTACAAAACAGTCTGGATAATACAGTGTAATAGCCCGATAAAACAATATATTATAAAAATATAAAAGATATGAAGGTATGGCTAAAAGCCTGTGAAGTCAGACGGCACTAATTAATATGAACACCGGGCTATAATTAATAGACTGACTAAGCTGGCTCTCACTGCATGAACAACACAAGTGTGTATTTGAAAGTGCATACCAATATAGGGTCAATTCATGTATAATGTGGAAAGAATTTGAACTATCTAACCCGCTATATGCCACCATATAATCAATACAAGGATATATTTAAGTGTGTACACCATTAAAGGTGAATACTTGAGCGCAATGTGGATATAATTGAAATCATTTAACCTATTATATAAACATACTGATCAATAGTTAAGAATGGATTAACTATATACTGGACACAGCTTCCAAATTAAGAACTGATTGATACTTAACTGTGGACTTAAAGATAGGTGTCCAGAAATATAGGCTATGATGATCAACTGGCACTATATGGTCAATACCTGGAATTATTATATCAATTGATTGACATTAAACTCATTATTATACCAACATTTGTATACTCACGCATATGCTCAAGAATAATATTAGGCCAGATAAAGGCATGTTATTATCATCAGGAGTGTAATTAACATGGTAGACACACTGATAAAATAAGAGCAATTGTTATTGGTGGCAATAGAAGTGTGTGGAAATGTATGAACGCGTCCAATTATACTGACACGAGATCACAACACACACATATGTTTCCTGAAAACAATTTAGTTTTCTGAAAATAACACACCAGTCGTGATCCATCTTGATAAGGAATAATAAATATTAACTGATTGGGCAAAAACTGGTGATTGCTGAAATATAAATTAAAATCAGCAAGTTAGTGAGTGACGACAAGAACAGCAGGGGCCACAGGGCCTTTATTATTATTAAAAAAGAGTAACATCATATCACAGATAGCAGCAGTCTCTGTGGATAATTTTAATTTCACAAATTTTCACTTTATTCACATTATGATTTGTGTTTTATATTTCATGTGGCTAAAAACTTTTTAATATTGAACAATAAAAGTTATATATTAACTAAAAAAGGCATTGAATCTCGGTGCACCCTAAGATAGGCTTCTTTTTTCTTTTTGTGTTTGTGGTATAACCATGAAGTATAAATGGAGACGTAGTCACTCGCCAAGTCCTATGTCAGCACCAATGTAAAACAATGGATGGGGAACAGATCGTATGAATTGGAGATTCTAGATGAACAATAACATCAGTCATATGAGCTGATGGATCAGAGAAATGTCTCCTAACGTTACTCCTGGAAGCATTGGTAAGGTAGCATTCCTTTATGTGTGTGCTCATACGCTGGTAAGCCTGTACATGTGTTACTCACCCTTATATAAGGTATACTGCTACAGCAGAGTAGGTGTGGAACAAGGTATTTTACATGCAATACACCATATGATACCCTGTAGTAATCATCATCTGCTAGGTTATACTCTACTTTCTCTTACGTCCTAGAGAATGCTGGGGTACATTTAGTACCATGGGGTATAGACGGGTCCTTTGGGAGCCACTGGCACTTTAAGAGTTTAATAGTGTGGGCTGGCCCCTCCCTCTATGCCCCTCCTACCAGACTCAGTTTAGAAAATGTGCCCGGAGGAGCCGGTCACAGCTAGGGGAACTCCTAGGAGTTTTCTTAGTTTTTTATTTTCTAGAGTTAGTTAGGTTACAGGAAGGCTGCTGGCAACAGCCTCACTGCTTCATGGGACTTAGGGGGAGGGGGGAAGGAACCAACTTCCTGAAGAGTTAATGGTTCCCTACTCCGCTGACAGGACAATGAGCTATTGAGGGTGCTCCTGTTAGCACTAAAATCCTCAGGCCGGTATAAACAATTAGTGCGGGAAGCCGTGCGCCATTACAAGGGGCGGGGCTTCCTCTCAGAGCGGATCCAGCACTCACCAGCGCCATTTTCTCCCTGCAGATCATAGGAACTAGGACACTGACAGGGAGCGCTGCCCTCCCTATTAAGGTTAGTTAGTCAGCACCGGGCTTTTATCATAATAACTGTCTACAGGGGCGCTGTGTGGCTGCTCCTTATACTCTGTGACTCTCTGACGGTACTCTGGGGGAAACTGTGTCTGACATTTTCCTGTGTGTATATCCACATTACCATGTCTAAGGACTCTGTATCCTGCGCTGCAGAGTGTGTATCTTCTCCTGAGGAGTCTATTCCATGTACTCAGGACTGCAATGTGCTGTCTCAGCCTTCTGAATCCGAACCCCCATGGGTGGATTCTTTAAGGGGAATGATATCCCAGATTTCAACAAGGATGTCACATACTGAGAAAGAGACGCAGTTTTTGAGACAATCTGTAGTGGGTTTGAAGTATTCAGCTCCCACTACTTCATCTAAAACCCCACCTACATACCCCCAAAACACGTACACTTGCCCAGATAACACTGGTACCGACTCTGATACAGGGGACGGTGATGGGGATATGCAGGGGGGGGGGGGGGGGTGCATCCATTGCTAAAGGGGTGCAGCTAATGATTGAAGCCATTAGGGATGTTTTGCATATTTCTGAGAAGGTTCCGGAACAAGTAGAGGAATCTTATTTTACAGTAAATAAGAAGTCCTCGCTTACCTTCCCTGCTTCTAAAAAGTTAAACTCCTTGTTTGAAAAATCCTGGGAAAACCCAGAGAAAATATTCAAGATCCCTAAAAGAATTATCATTGCTTTCCCTTTCCCTGAAGAGAATAGGAAGAAGTGGGAAAACCCACCTATAGTAGACGCTTCTGTACCTAGGCTGTCTAAAAAGGTGGTTTTACCTGTCCCTGGTTCAACTGCCTTAAAGAAGCTGGCTGATCGCAAGATTGAAACTACGCTCAAATCACTATACACTGCTACAGGCGTGGCTTTAAAGGCCCACTATTGCTTGTGCATGGATTTCTGAAGCCATAGTAAAGTGGTCAGGCACCTTACTAGAGGACTGAGATACTATGGATAGGAATGACATTTAATTATCTTTACGTCACATACAGGATTCTGCAGGTTTCATGGTGCAGGCCATGAAGGACACTGGCCTGCTACTTCCATGGCTGCATGGCTGCACGCAGAGGAAAAGTGTGGAGAACCTGCCATTCACAGGTCAGGCACTATTTGGGGATGCATTGGATGCGTGGATTTCCACGGCAACTGCGGGTGATTCGACATTTCTTCCCTCCGCAGCAGCCCCAGCTAGGAAATCTTATCCTACACCTACACTGCAGTCCTTTTGGACCACAAAATTTAAAAAATCCAAACCCCCTCCCACCTTCTTTAGAGGAAGTTGGGGAAGATCTAAAAAACCTCACCAACAGGTTCCCAGGAACAGAAACCAGGTTCTGCTTCCTTCAAATACTCAGAATGACTGTGTACCTCTCAGCCTGGAGATCAGGCAGGTGGGAACAAGACTAAAAGATTTCAGTCACGTCTGGGCGTCATCATGCCTAGACCCCTGGGTGACGGATATTGGCCCTCATTCCGAGTTGTTCGGTCGGTATTTTTCATCGCATCGCAGTGAGAATTCTCTTAGTGCGCATGCGTAATGTTCGCACTGCGCATGCGTCAAGTAACTTTACTAAGAAGAAAGTATTTTTACTCACGGCTTTTTCGTCGCACCGGAGAACGCATTGTGATTGACAGGAAATGGGTGTTACTGGGCGGATGTACGGCGTTTTAGGGGCGTGTGGCTGAAAACGCTACCGTTTCCGGAAAAAACGCAGGCGTGTCTGGAGAAACGGTGGGAGTGCTTGGGCGAACGCTGGGTGTGTTTATGACGTCAGCCGGGACCGAAAAGCACAGAATTGATCGCACAGGCAGAGTAAGTCTGGAGTTACTCAGAAACTGCTAACTCGGTTTTGATCGCAATATTGCGAATACATCGGTCGCACATTTAAGAAGTTTAGATTCACTCCCAGTAGGCGGCGGCTTAGCGTGTGTAACTCTGCTATAATCGCCTTGCGAGCGATCAACTCGGAATGAGGGCCATTGTTACCCAGGGGTACAGACTGGAGTTTCAGGAACTCTCACCTCACAGATTCTTTAAATCAGGCTTACCAGCTTCGCTGACAGAAAGTGCTATCCTACAGGAAGCCATTCAAAAACTGGTACAAACAAATGTTATTGTTCCAGTTCCACCTCACCCAAAAACCAAGGGTTATTACTCAAACCTGTTTGTGGTACCAAAACCAGACGGTTCAGTAAGGCCTATATTAAACCTGAAGTCGTTGAACCCCTAACTTGAGGGTTTTCCCATTCAAGATGGAGCCTCTGAGAGCGGTGATCTCAGGTCTGGAGGAGGGGGAAATCCTAGTATCCCTGGATATCAAGGATGCGTACCTTGACATTTTGCTCTGGCCGCCTCACCAGGCCTATCTACGGTTTGCACTACAGGACTGTCACTATCAGTTCCAGACGTTGCCATTTGGCCTCTCCACAGCACCGAGGGTGTTCACCAAGGTCATGGCAGAGATCATGCTCCTACTTCGCAAACAGGGAGTGAACATAATTCCATATCTGGATTATCTGCTGATAGAGGCATCTTCTAAGGAGAAGCTGTTGCAGGGTATTGCGCTTTGAACTCAACTAATCTGGGATCATGGGTGGATCCTGAACCTTACAAAGTCACATTTTGAACCGACAAGGAGACTGCCCTTCCTGGGGATGATACTCGACACGGAAGTGCAGAGGGTGTTTCTACCGGTGGAGAAAGCGTTGGTGATCCAATCAATGGTCAAGGTTGTCTTGAAACATCCCCGGGTATCTGTTCAGGGCCATCTTTTCATATGGTCTCAATAGCTCTTGCCCAAGGGCCCCAGGAGTAAAAGGGCCCTAGGCTGATAGCTGAGGGTCCCCTCTTTCCAGGGGTACCAGATTTTTGAAAATCGGCCCTGGGGTACCGGAGATATCCGACTTCAAAACAGTGGTCCCCATCCAAGCCTGTTAATTGTCCTTCCCAGCCAGATATCTCGGGTTCTGTCTGACTTAGAGTTTTTCTGAGGGATATCAGCTTTCAAGCAGCTTGTCTCTGCTCCAGCTCCAGACGCTTGGTATGCAGTTTTATATTTTTGTTGGTGGATTGCTCTAGCTCCTGAACTTTGATCCCCAAGTTCCCATTACCTCTTGAAAGGTGGGACTCTCTAGTTTTTTGCACCCATAAAAGTTAAGAAATCTATTTCCAGGAAATGGAGATATCTGCAATCAAGCAAGCTGCCCTCCCACCAGAAAATTATGAATATTAAGCCCACTCCACTATCGACCCCTCCCCTACGTATTAAACATTCCCTACCAACCTGAAAGTCATGTACCAGGGCCCCTTCACTTTGCCCAATGTCCCCTTCTACAGTTTAGTGTTCTCATTCCTGCCCCATCTGTGCAGTAAAGGAGTAATTAGCAGAAATAATTTCTCCAGGTCCAACATGCTGAGCAAAAGATAGAACACCCCCTATCGCCCGCTGGACATCAAAGCTGCCGCTGACAGCACCCCCACCCCTACTGCTGGAGGATGGGTAGGGGCCCCAGTGCATTGCTGTGCCCCGGGGTCTACACTGCTGTTAAGACGGCTCTGTATCTGTTCATCAGTGCATTCACCTTCTGGGGAAGATGGTAGCCTCCTACGAGGCTCTACAATATGGCAGATTCCATGTACGTTTCTTCCAGCTGAATCTCCTGGACAAGTGGTCGGGATCGCATCTTCACATGCACCAGCGGATATGACTGCAGCTGAAAGCAAGAATTTAACTACTGTGGTGGCTGCAAACTTCTCACGTGCTCCAGGGCCGCAGGTTCGGGATTCAGAATTGGATTCTTCTAACCACAGATGCAAGTCTCAAAGGTTGGGGAGTAGTCACCCAGGGAGAAAACTTCCAAGGAAAGTGGTCAAGACAGGAATCGGTCCTTCCAATAAACATTTTGGCACTAAGGACCATTCAATGGCCTTCTACAAGCGCTCATCTTCTGCAAGATCGAGCCATTCAGGTTTAGTCAGACAATGTCACAGCGGTGTCCTACATAAACAGGCAGGGTGGAACGAAGAGCAGGGCTGCAATGTCATAGGTAACAAGAATCCTCCTCTGGGCAGAAAGACACGCGCTGGCGCTATCGGCGATCTTCATTCCGGGAGTGGACAACTGGGAAGCGGACTTCCTCAGCAGACACAATCTCCACCCAGAAGAATACCCAGAGGTATTCAGAGGTAACACGCCGATGGGGTGTACCTCAGATAGACATGATGGCCTCTCCTCTCAACAAGAAGCTTCGGAGGTACTGTTCCAGTTCACAAGATCCACAGGCAGTGGTGGTGGACGCCTTGGTGACTCTGTGGGTGTTCCAGTCAGTGTATGTGTTCCGTCCACTTCCACTGATCCCAAGGATTCTCAAACTAATAAAAAGATCAAGAGTTCCGGCGATCCTCATTGCTCTGGACAGGCCAAGGCGGGCTTCATATGCGGCTCTTCTGGCATTACTGCTGGAGGATCCGAGGCCCCTTCCTCTTCGCGAGTCCCTTCTACTGCAGGGGCTGTTTGCCTATCAAGACTTACCACGGCTATGTTTGACGGCATGGAGGTTGAACGAAAAATCTTAGCTCAGAAGGGCATTCTGAAAATGGTTATTCCTACTCTGATCCAAGCTAGGAAGGGAGTAACGTCTCAGCATTACCATCGGATTTGGAAAAAGTATGTGTCTTGGTGTGAATCCAAGAAGTTTTCTACGGTGGAGTTTCAACTGGGACATTTTCTCTTCTTTCTGAAAGCAGGTGTGGATGTTGGCCTACGCTTGAGCTTGGGTCCAGATTTCGGCCTTGTCTATTTTCTCCCAGAAACAATTGGCTGCTATCCCTGAGGTTCAGACTTTCTTGAAAGGGGTTCTGCACATCCAACCGCCCTTTGTGCCTCCTACGACACCTTGGGATCTTAATGTGCTGCTGCAGTTCCTGTAATCGGATTGCTTCGAACCTTTACAGGAGGTGGATGTAAAGTTTCTTACTTGGAAGGCGGTCACGTTGTTGGCCTTGGCTTCTGACAGACGTGTGTCAGAATTGGGGGCATTGTCGCACAAGAGCCCCTACTTGATTTTCCATGAGGATAGAGCTGAGCTCAGAACGCGTCAGCAATTTCTCCCTAAGGTTGTGTCGGCTTTTCAGATCAACCAACCTATTGTGGTGCCAGTGGCTACTGACACCTCAATTATCTCAAAATCCGTGGATGTCATGCAGGCTTTGAAAATCTATGTGAAGAGAACTACTCGTCACAGGAAGTCGGACGCACTATTTGTACTTTATGATACCAACAAGATTGGGTGTCCTGCTTCTAAGCAGACAATTTCACGCTGGATCAGGCTTACTATCCAGCATGCTTATTCCACGGCGGGATTGGCAATTCCAAAATCTGTTCAGGCCCACTCTACCCGTAAAGTGGATTCTTCCTGGGCAGCTGCCTGGGGTGTCTCGGCTATTCAGCTTTGCTGAGTGGCTACTTGGTCAGGGTTGAACACGTTTGCTAAGTTTTACAAGTCCTATACTTTGGCCTCTGAGGACCTCAAGTCTAGGCAATCAGTTCTGTAGGAACCTCATCACTCTCACTCCTGTACTGGGAGCTTTGGTACATCCCCATGGTACTAAATGGATCCCAGCATCCTCTAGGACGTAAGAGAAAATAGGATTTTAATTACCCACTGGTAAATCCTTTTCTTGTAGTCCATAGCGGATGCTGAGCGCCGGCCCTGTGCTTTGTATTACTGCATTGTTACTTGGTTCAGTATTGTTGGTTCAGCCGTTGCTGAATTGTTCCAAGTTGGTTAGTTTGGCTTTCCATTTTGTTATGTGTGAGCTGGTGTGAATCTCACCACTATCTGTGTATTTTCTTCTCTCAAAGTATGTCCGTTTCCTTGGGCACAGTTTCTAGACTGAGTCTGGTAGGAGGGGCATAGACGGAAACCAGCCCACACTATTAAACTCTTAAAGTGACAGTGGCTCCTAAAGCACCTGTCTATACCCCATGGTACTAAATGGACCCCAGCATCCTCTACAGACTACGAGAAAAGGATTTACCGGTAGGTCATTAAAATCCTATTTTTACATCCCCATCATCAGTGTCTTACCTCTATATTCTCAATAGTAATAAGGATGATGTGTGTACGGTAAGTATGATATAGAGATTTACATATCAGAATCTATACAGCTGCCGCCATACTTCTGCTTCTCATACGTGTGCTACTGGCAGCAGTGAACATCTGAGTGAGAGTGCAGGGAAGACAGCAGAGTCTGATGAGAAAGAGATTGGATCTGCCATTGCAGGGATGTACCACACCTGTCACCTCTGTTAGTATATAAAATAATAAATAAGAGGAGCGTAGTCCATCCAGACCTGCTTTCTGGAGATCTCCTCACTAAGTGGTTTCTTATCTACCCTACCTGATAGCTCTCAGCCACTGCTGGGACCAAGAACCAATCTATTAAGTCCCCCACTCCTACTGCCCTAAAGCCACTCCCTCCGGGCACCATTCACTGCCGCAGCCTAGTGACGCCTATGAAGCCATGGGCTGTATTCTGGCGCTATGTGCGCCCAGTCTTTCCTGTACGCTCCAGACACCTGACTTGAAGGCGTTTTTGGCTCAGGCGGGAGTACTTGCTCTCCAGATAACACGGGTGCGCAGGTCCCGCTACTGCTGAGGACAGAACAGGATGCCCACAGTCACCGGAGCCAAGTGGTGAAATTGGGAAGTGAGATGGCTGCCATTTTGTATCCTGGTGCACGGCCATCACATGCTTTGTCTTCTGCCTTCAATAAGGTTTAATATAAATAAGTGTCCTGATGGCTGGACCGGAGTCACTACACTAAACTGCAGCATTTGCCTGGAAACAGCGCCTTCGCAGCGATACCTTCAACAGAGGATGGCCCTGCTATTCTGAAAAAATAGGATTTTAATACCTACCAGTAAATCCTTATCTCGTAGTCCATAGGGAATACTGGGATGGTCTTAGTACCATGGGGTATAGATGGGATCCACTGGAGCCTGGCACTTTAAAACTTCAGAGTGTGCTGGCTCCTCCCCTCTATGCCCCTCCTGTAGACTCAGTCTAGAAAAACCAGAGGAGACGGACATACTTTGAGAGGAGGAAGAGAGACAAGAAAGTGGTGAGAACGAACCAGCACACAACACAACAAGAGGATAGCAACACTAACCACAACTTGAACATAGGGACAGCAAAAGTAGACCCAAACTACAACTCACAAGAACAACTCTTGCTGGAAAATATCAAAGCACAGAGGCGGGCGCCCAGTATCCCCTATGGACTATGAGAAAAGGGTTTACTGGTAGGTATTAAAATCCTATTTTCACTAATGTCCAAGGGGATACTGGGATGGTCTTAGTACCATGGGTAAGTTCCAAAACTCCAAATCGGGTGGAAGAGTGCTGAGACCCCATCAAAATTGATTGACCAAACTGAAGGTGCTCAATAGCAAAGGTAATAAACCTTTAAAACTTTACAGCGTGTTCGAACCCAACCAAGTAGCTGCCCAGCATAACTGCAAAGCCGAGACACCCTGGGCAGCCACCTAGGAAGAACCCACTGACGGTGTGGAGTGGGCCTGAACAGACCTCAGCAGCGGCAAAGCCACTGAAGAGTGAGCCTGTTGGATCGTAAGCCTGATCCAACACACAATAGACTGCTTTGAAGCAGGACAACCAATCTTTGAAGCATCATAGAGAACAAAAAGCAAGTCTGATTTTCTGAGAAGAGCTGACATATATCTCCAAAACCCGAACCACGTCTAAGGGCATTGGTGTAACAGACGTCCCAGTGACAACCAGAACCACCATCGGCCAATTGATATGAAATGCCGACACCACCTTAGGCAAGAATGTCTAGCGAGTTTTAAGCACCACTCTATCCTCATGAAACACCAGATAAGGACTCTTACATGATAAGGCCCCTAATTCCAAAACAAGCCTCACTGAGGCCAAAGCCAACAACATGATAGCCTGCCATGTTAAATACTCCATGTCCACCTTGTGGAAAGGTTCAATCAAACCGACTGGAGAAAGGCCAGAATCAAATTGAGAACTCACAGCGCTGTGGGAGGCACAAAGGGTGGTCGAATATGAAGGACACCTGTCAAGAACATCTGGACCACTGGGAGAACAGCCAATTGTTTCCTGGAAAAAAAAGACAAGGCTGAGATTTGAACTTTTATGGAGCCTAAATGTAGGCCCAGATCCACAACAGCCTGCAGGAAGTGCAAGAAATGTCTCAGGTGAAAATCCACAGCAGAATACTGATGACCCTCACACCAAGAGACACATTTCTTCCATATGCGATGGTACTGTTTCGATGCGACCATCTGGCCGGCTTGGAGCATAGTAGAGATAACCTTGCCGGGAATCTCTTTCCTGGAAAAAATCCTCACAATGGGGGTCATTCCGAGTTGTTCGCTCGGTATTTTTCATCGCATCGCAGTGAGAATTCTCTTAGTGCGCATGCGTAATGTTCGCACTGCGCATGCGCCAAGTAACTTTACTAAGTAGAAAGTATTTTTACTCACGGCTTTTTCGTCGCTCCGGCGATCGCATTGTGATTGACAGGAAATGGGTGTTACTGGGCGGATGTACGGCGTTTTAGGGGCGTGTGGCTGGAAACGCTACCGTTTCCGGAAAAAACGCAGGCGTGTCTGGAGAAACGGTGGGAGTGCTTGGGCGAACGCTGGGTGTGTTTATGACGTCAGCCGGGACCGAAAAGCACTGAATTAATCGCACAGGCAGAGTAAGTCTGGAGTTACTCTAAAACTGCTAACTCGATTTTGATCGCAATATTGCGCATACATCGGTCGCACATTTAAGAAGTTTAGATTCACTCCCAGTAGGCGGCGGCTTAGCGTGTGTAACTCTGCTGAAATCGCCTTGCGAGCGAACAACTCGGAATGAGGGCCAATATACTTCCATTGCATCAAACATAGCCGTGGTAAGTCTGGATAGACGAACGGCTCTTGCGTAAGACGATCATCCTGAATTGGCAGAGGCCAGGGGCCTACGAGTAATAAGGCTAGAATGTATACATACCAGGCCCTGCGGGGCCAGTCTGAGGCAAACACAATTGCCTGAACCCTGTCCCTTTAAGTCCTTTGAGAACTCTGGGAATTAAAGGAAATGGAGGGAACAAGTACACCAACCGGTAAATCCACGGTGTCGCCAGAGCGTCCACTGCTGCGGCCTGTGGATCCCTCGTCCCAGAACAGTAACGAAGAAGCTTCTTGGTAAGCTGAGAAACCAACAGGTCGATTTATGGGTAGCCCCACCGATTAAATATCTGCTGAAACACTTGCGGGTAGAGGCCCCATTCCCCCCAGGTGCAGATAGTGTCTACTGAGGAAGTCTGCTCACCAATTGTCTACTCCCGGAATTAATATGGCAGAATTTGCCTTGGGATTTCACTCCACCCAGAGGAGTATCTGTGACACCTCCCTCATTGCAGCTCTGCTGTTTGGACCTCCTTGTTGGTTTATGTACGCCAAAGTTGGTGCATTTTCCGACCATACCTGTATGACCTGATACTGAAGGATATAAAGAGGTCAGCAGAAGAGCATTGTAAATCGCCCTGAGTTCCAAAACATTTATCGGAAGGGAAGCCTCTTGATCAGACCACCTTCATTGGAACTGAGCCCCTAGGGTCACTGAACCCCAACCATGGAGGTTTGCATCCGACGTCAACAGAATCCAATCCTGAATTCCGAAGGGTCGATCCTCCAGGAGGAAGATCAGCAACCACAATAAGAGGGAAATCCTGGCATTTGGTGAAAGGCATATCATCTGGCGCATGTGCAGATGTGACCCAGACCATTTGTCCAGCAGATCCAGCTGGAATGGTTATGCATGAAATCTTCTGTACCGAATTGCATCGTAGGAGGCCATAATCTTTCCCAGTAAGCATATGCAAAGCTGTACTGAGATTTTGTTCAGCTTCAAAATGGAACGTACCATTGTCTGAATTATCTTTGCCTTGTCCATAGGAACACCTTCTGAGACACTGTGTCCAGTATCATTACCAGGAACTGAAGCCTCTGCGTAGGTTCTAGGTGGGATTTCTGCAGATTTAGAATCCACCCATGATCCGTAAGTAGTCGTGTTGGAAGGCTGATCTTTTCCATCAACGGTGCTCTGAATATAGCCATTATGAGGAGATCGTCCAAGTATAGAACGATGTTCACTTCCTGCTTGCGGAGTTGTAGCAACATCTCTGCCATCACCCCTGATAACACCGTCAGTGCCATTGAGAGACCGAAAGGCAAGGCCTGGACCTGGTAGTGACTGTCCTGCAGTGCAATCCTGAGGTAAGCCTGAAGAGGCGGCCATATTGGGTTGTGAAGATACGCATCCTTAATATCCAGAGAAACCAGGAATTCCCCTTCTTCCATGTCACACTTGGATTGAGTTGGGGATCTGACTACTGATAATTGACTGAGACCCCTTTCACATCGCACAAATAACCAGGTATCGACACGGCATATTGCCGTGTCGACCCGGGTCAGTGTGCGATGTGAAAGCACACTGGCAGATTTAACGGGTCGCCTGACCCGGTAAATCAACCCGGTAAAAAAGAAGGGTTTTACCCGGGTTGATTACCGGGTCAGGTGCGGTGTGAATGGGAGCCGTGTCGATGCGACACGGTTCCCATTCACAAGATAGGGAGAGGCGGCGCTGGAGATGAGCTCATCTCCCGACGCCGCCTCCACCCCGCCCCTGCTGCTGAGCTCCGTTGCTATGGCAACCGACCCGGTATATTGCCGGGTCGGAAAGCCTGCAACAGAGCGCAAATGCCGGATCCCACCCGGTAAGGACACGTTTCCCTTACGGGGTAGGATCCGGCATTTGCGGTGTGAATGCAGCATGAGGGAGCAGCTATCGGCAAAGGAAGGAAACAAGGTGGCAGAATGTAGTTCTTACTCATGGCTTGAAGCCTTAGGCCCGAAGATGTAGAAGGGTAGGCAATGTGGTCAATGACCGAGAAAGATAGACTGAAGAAAGAGGAAGTCAGTTTTGAGACCTCAATCATACACAACGACTCGGAGAGAAGTCTGAGTGAATTCTGAAAGACGAAAGGTTAGTGACTTGTAAACGATGCTGAAGAATACTGAATGAAGAAGTAACTTGTGATTTGTAAACGATGCTGAAGAACATGGAATGAAGAGATGACTTGTGATTTTTAAACAATGCTCAAGAGAGGATCGCTGTGAGCACCATCAGCAAATGGAGACCCTCTGCCAGATAGAGGGCCCAGTGGTTAAACTAGGATACCAGGGGTTAACCTGGGAGCACAGAGTTCAGGGAACCCTACAGCAGCAAGTAACTTGAAGTACTGGCGACATAGCTAAGCATCAACCCCTTTTTATAAAAGAAGCCTGTACTGGATTGGCTGGACGTGAACTGGGATACCTATTGTCTTGAATTGGTCTCCAACACAGTGGCTCCCCACACAGAGGACACATGTGGAACCAGCACACAGCCACTACCTCTGGCCTCAGCCTCCCAGACGCTGCACTCCAGCAACAGGACACTTGCAAACAGACACCTACGGCTGCCATGCTCCGCTCCCCAGGACCCGGACCCCGGCCTCCAGACACCCGGCAGCCGCACCTGAGGACCTTGCTGCTGTAGTTCCTATCCATTGCAGCGACACCAGCTAAGAGGAAGGCCGCAGGGACCAGAACCGGTGGTAAGACTCCAGATGCTGACAGTATCCCCCTTTTTAGGGTGGTCTCCGAACACCCACGCTGCTTAGTGGGATTCTTGGAATTAAAGGCACAACTCAGTCTTGGAGCATGACCATCCTCTGCAGCCACCCAATATCTTTCCTCCGGACCATATCCCCTCCAATCTATGAGACACTGGAGATGACCATACCTCTTGCGGAAGTCAAGAAACTTATGAACCTCAAATTCCTCATTTTGAGCAGCTTGAACCTTCGGAGGTTAAGGGAAAGCTGCCCGAATATTATTTAGTACAGGATAGTTTAGCAGAGAAATGTGAAAGGCATTGGGAATTTTCAAATAGGGAGGCAGTTTCACCCTGTAAGAAACAGGATTCAACACTCTTAATAGGATACGGACCGATGAATCTTGGAGCAAACTTTTTGTAGGAACTTTGAGTCTGAGGTTTCTGGTGGCAATCCAAACACGATCTCCCACTTTGAGACTAGGAACAGCCCTATGTTTCCGATCAGCATAGGTCTTTTATTTCTGGGAAGTCTTAAGTAGCGCCTTATGAATTTGACTCCAAATCTTAGAGAACTAAAGAAAATGTGGATTCAGCAGCAGGAACCTCAAGAGGTGGGAGAGATTAGAAGGAAGGAACTCATGGATGAAAACTATAGTTAATGAAGAAAAGAGTGGAATTGGTAGAATTGGTAGAAAAGGTTATAGTATGCAAACTCAGCAAATGGGAGGTAATCCATCCAGTCTTCCTGAGCAGGGGACATGAACATCCATAAGAAAGTTTCCAGACCTTGGTCGACTCTTTCAGTCTTTCTGTCAGTCTAGGGATGGTAGGCTGAAGAGAAGTTCAACTTGATTTCCAGGACAGAGCTGAGAGCTTTCTAGAGCTTGGCGACGAATTAAGGACCCTGGTCAGAAACTATTTCCCGTGGAAGGCCATACAAATGAAAAATCTATGAGAAAAACTATTTGGATAGCTGAGGAGCAGAGGGAAGACCGGTGAGGGGTATGAAGTGAGCCATCTTTGAAAACCATTCCACAATGACCCAAATGGTGTTATGCCCTCTGGAGACCGGTAAATCGACTATGAAATCCATAGTGATGTGAGTCCAAGGCTTTTGAGGTATTGGAAGTGGATGAAGAAGACCTGAGGGAGATGCTTGTGGATTTTTATGTTGAACACACTTAGAAAAGGCTGTTACAAATTCAAAGACATCCGTTTTAAGATGAGGCCACCAGTAGTATCGCTGAATGAACTTGAGAGTCTTAAGACCACCGCCATGACCCATGAAAGATGAAGAATAAGCCCACGTAAGCTATTTCCTGCAAAATTTTGGTGCTACAAAAGTTCTCCCCGGAGGAGGTAGAGGAACAGTACGTGTTGAAGCAAATGAAGCTGGAATCAGAATAAACTGTTTCTCAGAGGAGTTGAGTGAATCATCCATTTGAAAAGAATGAGAAAGTGCATCTGCTCTTTGATTTAAGGTTCCTGGGCAGTTAAAGAGTTTAAAGGAGAACCGAGAGAAGAAGAGAGCTCACCTGGCTTGCCATCGGTTTAAACAATGAGTTTAAACAATGGGTTTAAGCCATCAAGGAAGGACTTGGAGGAGAAGACGGGATGGGAGAAGATTCTGAATGATCAGGACTGGGGCTCAATGTTAGCTGATTAGGAAGAAGAAAAAGGCCTCAAGTCAGTTTGAGAGGTTTCCTGTTAAGGACGAGGTTTAGCTTTCTTATAAGATGATATTCCAGTTCTGCCCATTCTTCAGCATAACATTATGGAGATTAGAGAACAAGGTCAGGAGGCCAGTAGTGACATAGCAGAAGTATTAAAGTGTGGAAATAGGGAGACATCAGTGAGCATAGACCCCCAGTGGCCATCGGTTACAGGAATATTGTGAGGTCAGTTGTTATGGGTAATGAAGATGCCATCCTTGAGCGGTAAAGTAATTTATAGGAGCCAGCAACTGGAGACTGCTACTGTCCTGGACACCTGGACTGTTACGTCGTAGCTATACTGATGCCCCCCAAAAGCTCTAATTGGATCTTACGGTGATTGAGGGGGGCAGTAGGAAAAAAACCCCCAGCAGCAAACAGTATGGAGGATGTAGTCAGCACAGTCTGCCACCAGAGGGAGCCGACAGAGCAGGAGTGGAGGCCAGGCAATAATAATAATAAAACCAGTTCAGGCGACCACTTACTGCCAAGGTAGGGCCACACCGGCAGAAGTCCCTGTCGGAAATCACCGAGACTGTAGTTAAGGGCACTGATCATGGGCTGGCAGTGTCTGTAGCTCCCAGAGAAGCGGCTGGTTTCATGTGGATAAATTGCCAGTTTTCAAGATGACCACTTCTGGCAGGGAAGCCCAAATCAGAAAAAAATGGGCGGGTGAACCAGGTCAGTAATAAGACAGGAGAGGGTACTAGGATGCAGTGGCACAGGGTAGCGTATCTGGCTGCACAGGAATCCCACGTGTATGTCCTCTATAATTCACAGCTCTTCCAGATTCCCCCGTAGCACCATGGGTTAGGAGGAGAGGGGGAGATGCTGGGACACTGCTGGAAGGATGACAGGCAAGCGCTCCGTGTATTCCCCGCTGCCACAACTCAGGGCTTCAATGGCCAGACAGTAGGAGAAGGCAGGATGTGGGCAGGTGAGCTGACTAACCTGACGCGTCCCTGCTGAGGCCACCAATCCCCATAGTATGCACCGCATCAGATGCCAGGAGAGCAGCTCCGCTCAGTGTCTCCCGCCGCAGTCACCGCTGATTCCCAGTCAGCCTCTCCCCACGGCTCCAACAGCACAGCTAGGCACAAGAGTGGACAGGGCACACAGCCCTCGGTGAGTAGCAGCGCTACCTCGCTGAGGTCCAGTCTGTGGTGGGATCACTGCACAACTTCAGTCCGCAGCTTCGGATCCGGGTGTAGGCCGCAACCTGCAAAAGCCAAATGAATGGCTCCCCGGCGCCGCAACCTACACACCGGGGTGTCAAAACACACAGAGGGGCAAGAAAGGGCCTGGAAGAACCCGTATGACAGCTGTAAAAGGCAGAAAGGACCTATATAAGCAGGTGCTCCTTTATCCTGCTTTCTGCTTCCTTTTCAGTCAGGCCACACCCCCCGTGACAACTTTTATTGATGTTGAAAACAAAAGTAATGTAGATTTTCGCACCAATCTAAGACCTGCGAATCTACTTTGGAAGCCACCTCTTTTTTTATTTTTTTAAACAGTCCCCAACTGGACGAGGATAATTGGAATTCCATTTCTTGGTATTCTAACTTCCTACTTGGCGTAACCCAAAATTTCCATCAGCTGTTTTGGGATGTTTAAACACAGTTGTCTTAGTTTTTATAGTTTTTAACACAGGCTCCGCTGCCTTTTCTAAAGATGGAATGGCTTACATAGAACTAATTAGCTCAGGTATGTCAGGTATGTCCAGACCTTCCGAAGTGCAATGAGTCCTCATCCTCCAACGAATCCTCATCTAAAACATGTGTAGACTGTGAAGATGTTGTATCATGTCTATGTGATTTACTTACCACCAGCCTTTCAGCCTGCTGTTTTGAGAGGCTGACAATTCCCTAGGTGTATAAACCTCAGAATGAATGTTGCATGTATGGGTTAATAGGGAATAGCTACATTGGATAATGTCTGTGCAAAGTAGCCCATGAAGGTTTACCAGAACCTGTGCCTGCCTCACTTGTACACGTGGGTAAGCGTTGTCGCCATCCGGCGGGGAGTTGTTGGAGCGACTCTATGGTGCGTATAAGATGCTTTTTTAGAAAGATCACTCAAAAAAATTAGTAATACTATAAAAATAAAATAAGAAAACTTATGGCTCCTGCCGCACCAAACAAAATAGACGTTATGCTAAGAACTTACCGTTGATAAAGTGATTTCTCCTATATCAACAGGTATCCACAGGATAACATTGGGATATGCCGAAGCGACAGCGGAAATGGCACCAAACAGTCAAAAGCTTTCTGGCCTCCCAGGATGCATTGGGGCTCTTGCATATAATCCCGCCCACTGACTCAGTCAAATAAGTTGTTTCCACAGCAATTTAGGCAGGAACATCATGTAGAACCCTGTTCAGGCGATAAGAACACACATGCACACCCTTCCATACAAGAGGGAAGAGGTTTAGTGATTGTAAAGATCCTCAAATCAGGTGCGTCAGGGTGGGATTCCTGTGGACATAGGAGAAATCACGTTATCAACGGTAAATTCTTACAATAACGTCTACTTCTCCGGCTGGGTCCACAGGTTATGCACAGGATAACATTGGGATTCCCAAAGCCATTTTTAGTGGTGGGTACGCTCCTGATTAGACAGGAGAACCTTTCGTCCGAATTTAGCGTCATGAGAGGCAAAAGTATCCAAGGCGTAATGTCTAATGAAAGTGTTAATGGAAGACCATGTGGTTGCCTTACATATCTGTTCTGCTGAAGCACCATGTTGTGCCGCCCAAGAAGGACCTACCTTATGTGTAGTGTGCAGAGACATTGGCCGGAACAGGGAGATCAGCACGAGAATAAGCTTCTGAAATTACCATTCGGAGCCATCTTGCCAGCGTCTGTTTACTAGCAGGCCATCCTTTTCTGTGAAATCCGTAGAGAATGAAGAGAGAATCTTTCTTTCTGATGGCACTAGTACGATCCACGTAGATTCTTAACGCACGGACCACGTCCAGCGACGCTTCTTCCGCAGAAAGTCTTGATACCTGAAAAGCTGGGACTACAATCTCTTCGCTAAGGTTCAATTTTGAGACCACCTTCGGAAGATAACCAGATCTAGTTCTGAGAACTGCTTTATCTGGAAAAAAGATCAGAAAAGGAGACCTACACAATAGTGCTCCTAAATCTGACACTCTTCTAGCTGACGCCATTGTCAGTAGAAAGAGAACTTTAGCCGTCAACCATTTAAGATCTGCTCTCTTAAGAGGTTCAAACGGAGGTCCCTAAAGGATTTTAAGAACCAGATTCAAATCCCAGGGAACTGCAGGAGGAACAAAAGGTGGTTGAATGTGTATCACTCCCTGAAAGAAAGTACGCACATCCTGTAAGTCAGCAATCTTTTTCTGAAACCATAAAGTTAATGCTGATACCTGAACTCTCAAGGAAGCCATCCAAAATCCTGGATACTTTAAAAGATCTTGGATCCAAACTTCTTTCGCTACATCAATGAGTATAGGCTTGCCATATTCGATGATAAATACGAGCTGAAAAAGGTTTTCTTGCTCTAAGCATAGTTTGAATTACTTGTTTTGAAAATCCTCTTGCTTCTAAGATAGAGGTCTCAACAGCCACGCCGTCAAAGACAGACGATCCAGATGACTGTGATAACAAGGACCCTGCATTAGTAGATCTGGACGTTGAGGGAGCAGTATTGGAGCTTCCACGGACATCCTTAGCAGATCTGTGTACCAATGCCTTCTGGGCCAAGCTATTACAATTATGGCTCCCTTTGCTTGCTTTATTTTCCTCACTACCCTGGGTAACAGGGAGACTGGAGGAAACAGATATGCTAGACAAAACTCCCAATTCACTGACAGTGCATCTACAAGGATTGCTCCGGAATCCTTTGTTTTTGATCCGTATATCGGAACTTTGTTGTCCAGATGGGATCCCATGAGATCTATCCCTGGCAACCCCCATCTGTTTACCATGGTCTGAAACACTTCTGGATGAAGTGCCCATTCGGTTTCCTGAATAGTTGTCGACTGAGAAAATCCGCTTCCCAGTTCAGCACTCCTGGAACAAACACTGCTGACAATGCTGGAAGATGGAGTTCTGCCCACCTTAGTATGTGAGTTACTTCCTCCATCAATCTTTTGCTGTGAGTTCCTCCCTGATGATTGAGGTACGCTACCGCTGTAGCATTGTCTGAACGGATCTGGACTGGTCTTCCTTGCAGACTGTCCTTTGCCTGAACTAGAGCAATGTATATGGCCCTTATTTCCAACAGATTTATTGGCAGGCGACTTTCCCTTATGGTCCATTTTCCCTGGAACCAGAGGCTTTCGAACACCGCTCCCCAGCCCTGAAGACTGGCATCTGTTGTCAGGATTTGCCAATCCGTTACCCAAAAAAGGTCTCCCCTTGCTTAGATGGTCTGTCTGTAGCCACCAAGCTAGAGACCTTCTTACGTCTACTGGAAGATTAATCATCTGTCTTTTTATTGTCTGATGTCTTCCGTTCCATCGGGTCAGAATGAGATGCTGTAGAGGTCTGGAGTGGAATTGTGCATATTCCACCATGTCGAAGGTTGACACCATCAGACCCAACAGTCGCATTGCTGCATGGACTGATATAGTCTGACTGCAGCAACTCCAGAGTCATTACTTGCACCTTCGATATCTTTTTCCATGGTAAAAAAATTCTCTGTAGACCTGAATCCAATATGGCCCCCAAATGAACCATCTGTTGTGACGGACTCAGACGACTTTTCACAGTTTATGAGCCACCCGTGTCTTTGTAGACAAACTATTGTCTGTTGAAGATGGCTCAAAAGTAATTCCTGAGATTGTGCCAGGATTAAAAGATTGTCAAGGTATGGAAATATTCTTATCCCCTGCTTGAGGAGATAAGCTGCCATAACCACCATAATTTTGGTTAACACCCTGGGGGCTGTTGCTAGCCCGAAGGGCAAAGCCTGGAACTGAAAATGTTGCTGGAGGATGGCAAACCGGAGGTAACACTGATGAGACTGTGCTATAGGCACATGTAGGTAAGCATCCTGTATATCCAGAGATACCATGTAATCTCCTGGTTCCATGGCCAAAACTATGGAGCGTAATGTCTCCATGTGGAACCTTGGAAACCAAATGTATTTGTTTAACATTTTGAGATTGAGAATGGGTCGGAATGACCCATTTGGCTTCTGCATCAAAAATAGATTGTGGAGTAAAACCACTGTCCCCATTGTGTCGGGGGTACTGGGATAATTACACCAGACTGAAGCAGTTTCTGAACCGCTTCCTGCAGGGCACTGCCTTCGACTCTATTCGAGACGGAGCGGTGCAAAAAAATCTTTGAGGAGGCTACCTCTTGAAGGGGAAACCATAACCGAGAGATACCACTTCTGCACCCTAGCATCTGTCGTCCACTGCTGTCATATATGTGCATATTGAAGGAGTCGGCCCCCAACCCTGGAAACCTCCAGGCAGAGGCCCGTACCCTCAGACTGATGGCTTCTGTTCTAGCTTGGAGCCGGCCGTCTATTGGCCCATTGCTTCCTATCCCTAGTTGACTTATTGAACTGGGGCTGCTTAGGTTCCTCTTTCCCTTTTGCTCTGCCTTGCCATCGAAATGGCCGAAATTTCGAACCCCTAGTCTTAGGGTTATAACTAGCCGGAAATCTGACCTTCTTGGATTCAGCTTCCGATTCTAGAATATCTGTCAATTGTTTCCAAACAGAATATCACCAGCGAAAGGCAGAGCTTCCAGAATCTTCTTGGATTCTGCATCCGCTTTCCAATTACGTAGCCAAACTGCTCTGCGAGCAGCTACTGTCAAGGCTGATGCTTTAGAAGCAATTGTACCCATATCAAGTGCTGCTTCTTCCAAATATTGCGCAGCTTGTTTTATACGGCCTAAAAGAGATTCCGCCTCCCCTGTGGAAGGGAAGAGGCCTTTTTCTAGTTTCTCCGCCCATTCTACCATCGCTCTCGTCATCCAGGCTGAAGCCATAGCTGGCCTTACTACAGCCCCCGAGAGAGAAAAAAATATTTTTCAATAAACCATCTATTCTTCTATCTGTAACATCAGTCAGTGAAGTAGACGGCAATGGTAAAACAGATTTACGCACAAGTCGCACAACATGTGCATCTACTTTAGGAGGAACTTCTCTTTTTGAACAATCCGCAGCTGGAAAAGGATAATAAGAATCCCATTTTTTCGGAATCTTATATTTTTTACCAGGCGGTGCCCAAGGTTCTTCCATCATTTCCGTCAGATCTTCTGATACTGGAAATTCAGTCCTAACTGTCTTTGTTCGTTTAAACACAGGTGCTTTAGATTTTTACACTGTCTTGGCTGATTCCTCCAAAGAGAGAATAGCCTTCATTGCATCAATAAGCTCAGCTATATCCTCTGAGCTAAAACCCTCCGACTGATCATCATATGGGGTATTAGAATACACTGTATAGTCATCTGTTGTATCATCTTGTGTAGTCTGCAACATGGATGTATCTACCCTGGTCCTAACAGCCTGGCTACTTGTAGAAGCTACTGGAACCAAATCATAAGGAGGGAGCTGCATGTATGGGTTAATAGTGTAACCTATTACCTGGGGTGGAACTGCAGGAGTTAATCTGTACAATATTGCAGACAAGGTTTGCGCGAACATACTCCATGGTGGTTCTACTGGTTGTTGAACCGGAGTCTGCTTTTTACTTTGCCGATACGCATAACAGTTTGTACATAACCCATCATAAGTAATATACTGTTCCATTCCATCTAAAATCCCCGTTTTACAAGATAAACATGTTAAGGATGTAGGAGTGCCTGATAAATTATCCTCGTCACTTTTGCCGCTCACAGACATAGTCAATTTTTCAGTGTTTACCAACTACACAATTTGTGACTGAGAATCACACACACACACACACATATATATAAATATATAGAAGTGAAATCAATCTGACCACAACCGTGCACCTGAATTGAGGTTCAGAATAAAACTGACAACATATAAAAGTCAGCAATCATACTAGCAGTCAGTCACATATTATATATTAAACATTGTCATATGAGAATATAATCAACCACAAACAATTACTTTACAAGTTGGAGTACAATTACTGTATTTATGTTTTAACAAGTTTTTCAGACATTTTTGTAGAAAACAACAGTACTGTACAGGCCTCATATGCAATATGTACCAAAATTAACAATTCATACTAACAAGTAGAAGGAATTTTAGTACTGTATACCCCTTACTCAGTAGAGTGGGATACAGGGAGACTCACCCCACTTCCATGATCTATCAATACGCTCGAAAGACGCTGAGTAGATTCAGATGCTACTAGTGTACACTGCCGCTCCGGTAACTGATGAGAGACACAGACGCTCAATAACGGACACAGACGCTCAGTGAACGATAAGTGTATGCAGACGCTCCTGTCTGCGACCCGGTCTAGGCGGAAACTCTAGTGTACACAACCGCAGCGGCCCAAGCTGCGACCGAGTACCCTTGTGGTAGCGTCTGAGACGGAAGTGAGGCCATCAGTTCATGTGCGGGAGACGCACGGAAACTGTTCATGAACTGCGGGGAGGGGCGACCAGGAGAGCGCCTGACTCCCCTTGTTGACATAAATTCTAGGGATCGCGGCCTCAACCTTGTCCTGGCGCCTATGGTCCCTAAAGCGTAGCGCTGTTGCACTTAAGAGTGGCGGCGCATCAACCACTATTTGTAGTCTCCTCCAATACAGTGCGGCTGTGTCTGGAAACCCCTAGTAAAAGGAAACCGATGCCTTACCTTCTCCCCATGGTCTGGCCACAGCCTGGTAACATCTGCTGGACCTGATAGAACATCAGTCACAGACGCCCGTCGAGACAGCACTGTACCGCGAAGGTAAGCATTGTTGCGACCCGGTGGAGAGTTGTTGGAGCGACTCTTTCTAGTATGCGTTTAAGACGCTGTTCAGAAAGATCACTCAAAACAGACTATAAAAATAAAATAATAAAAGCTTAGGGCTGCCCTAACAGCAGCCCTGTGACCATGGTCCGGCTCCTGCCGCACCAAACAAAAAACTGATTTGACTGAGTCAGTGGGCGGGATTATATGCAAGAGCCCCGATGCATCCAGAGAGGCCAGAAAGCTTGTGACTGTTTGGTGCTATTTCCGCTGTCCCTCCGGCATATCCCAATGTTATCCTGTGGATAACCTGTGGATCCTGCCAGAGGAACATATATATATATCTAAGAGGATAGAATTTGATCGGTGTTGTTACACTGTTTTGTTGGCAGGTTACTTGATACTTTTGTCCCCATTGGTTACTATAGGTCACGTGGACGAGGTTCTCTCCATGTCCCCGTACATAGCATGTGTCAGGTGACGTCACTTTGATGTACTGGAGTGAGCGACGGATGGCGACATGGGCGGTTCCACCGGGTATATTAACGACACGGGACGTGCACATGCGTGTAGATGATGACACTAAAGTTACTGGATGATCATTGTGAATGTCTGAGGTATTGATACAATGCAAATTTGTTGAGATATTGTTTCTTTTTCAGATGGAACCATGGGTCGTGCACGTGATGCAACTGGCAAAAGGGAGCCATTGGTTTTGCCCGAGACCGGCTTTTGTTTGTTGGTGATCCCTTGTAGACAGTGAGTAGTATCCATCTACAGTGGAAGAAGCCTGGACACCAAGAATCTCAGAGGCAGAACAGTGGGCGAAAGTAGATCATGATAAATCGGGACCACAGGCATTTAGGGCGCTTAGCAACCACCAATCATTCCAAACGCATCAGGAACTGCACCAACAGTACAATGCCGGACCCAGCCAAGCAGTCCCAGATCTGGTGAATTGGAGGGCCACGTGAGATGTGGTGGCACGTCAGACTGGTGCTCTGAAAATCTATCCAGGCCTTTTGGCCACTGTTCCGCCGCTGAGAGCAAACCTAAAGGTTAACACTAATGCGATAGCTGTTTTTATGGTAATTATTTTGAGCAATAGAGTAGGACCTGCAGTATAGTGGGGTTCCTTGACGGGGGCTGCAGGCTTAAATGCACTGAGCAATACATGAACTAAAACTCCACTGTTTATTATTGTTAGTTATTATAGTGAGTGCAAGACACATTTATGTATGTAGTAAGGCTACTGGGAGACCTTAGATTGAGCAATATTGGATCTGGCCATTACATTCCCTAAAGTCATAACCTCAGAACTGCACAGAGCAGGAACTATTATTCACAAGTAATTAGGAATGTGTTCCTCATGAAAAAGTCCACAATTACCATCTGAAGGTTACACAATTATTTAAAATCTACACAATTGATATTTGCGGATAAAGCCTTTAACAGAAAACACCCCTGAAGAAGTCACTATTGACAAAACGCGTTGGTGTACGCAATTTGTATTTAGAGTGAATTGGCAGTGGATAAGAACAAGCCCGCCCATGCAAGGGTGACAACAAGTGCAAAACGCTTGTCTTATGATTATACAGATATGTACCTGTGATAAGCTCTTAATCTGTTTTACTTGAAGTTCTAGATTCAAATTTCATTTTATTTCTGAATCTTATACAAATTGTATTTGGTGAGCTCAGGTCTACTGTATAGCAGAAAATATTTCATACCTGCATCATCTAACAAAATGCATATAAATTAGGCACTCCACAAAAAACAATACTAATTATATTATATACATACATATATACACATTTATATATAATCACTAATAATAAACTTCTGCTTGTTACTTTTAATAACATTATAGTGTTGTGTGTAATAACTCTCTACATGTGATATTTGTCATGGATAGCCTTGTGTTAGAAACACCCAACTGAGAAAAGGGCTGATGGCGGAGGAGGGTGTAGGATAAGAGATTGCTGCAGTGACTGAGCAATGAGAATATGCAACTTCTGTAATAATAAGATTTTACTCACCGGTAAATCTATTTCTCGTAGTCCGTAGTGGATGCTGGGGACTCCGTCAGGACCATGGGGAATAGCGGGCTCCGCAGGAGACAGGGCACATCTAAAAAGCCTTTTAGGTCACATGGTGTGTACTGGCTCCTCCCCCTATGACCCTCCTCCAAGCCTCAGTTAGGTACTGTGCCCGGACGAGCGTACACAATAAGGAAGGATCTTGAATCCCGAGTAAGACTCATACCAGCCACACCAATCACACCATACAACTTGTGATCTGAACCCAGTTAACAGTATGATAACAAAACACGAAGTAGCCTCTAAAAAGATGGCTCACAACAATAGTAATAACCCGATTTTTGTAACAATAACTATGTACAAACATTGCAGACAATCCGCACTTGGGATGGGCGCCCAGCATCCACTACGGACTACGAGAAATAGATTTATCGGTAAGTAAAATCTTATTTTCTCTAACGTCCTAGTGGATGCTGGGGACTCCGTCAGGACCATGGGGATTATACCAAAGCTCCCAAACGGGCGGGAGAGTGCGGATGACTCTGCAGCACCGAATGAGAGAACTCCAGGTCCTCTTTAGCCAGAGTATCAAATTTGTAAAATTTTACAAACGTGTTCTCCCCTGACCACGTAGCTGCTCGGCAAAGTTATAATGCCGAGACTCCTCGGGCAGCCGCCCAGGATGAGGCCACCTTCCTTGTGGAATGGGCATCTACATATTTCGGCTGTGGCAGGCCTGCCACAGAATGTGCAAGCTGAATTGTACTACAAATCTAGCGTGCAATAGACTGCTTAGAAGCAGGAGCACCCAGCTTGTTGGGTGCATACAATATAAACAGCAAGTCAGACTTTCTGACACCAGCCGTCCTAACTATATATATATATATATATATATATATATATTTTTAGGGCCCTGACAACGTCTAGTAATTTGGAGTCCTCCAAGTCCCTAGTAGCCGCAGGCACCACAATAGGTTGTTTCAGGTGAAAACGCTGACACCCCTTTAGGAAGAAACTGGAGACGAGACCCAGTTCTGCCCTGTTCAAATGGAAAATTTTTAATATGGGCTTTTGTAAGACAAAGCCGCCCATTCTGACAATCGCCTGGCCGAGGCCAGGGCTAACAACATGGTCACTTTCCCTGTGAGATATTGGTCAACAGCATGGTCACTTTCCATGTGAGATATTTCAAATCCACAGATTTGAGCGGTTCAAACCAATATGAATATAAGGAATCCCAACACTATGTTGAGATCTCACGGTGCCCCTAGAGGCACAAAAGAGCTGTATATGCAATACACCCTTTACAATCTGGACTTCAGGAACTGAAGTCAATTCTTTCTGGAAGAAAATCTACAGGGCCGAAATTTAAATCTTAATGAACCCCAATTTGAGGCTCAAAACACTCCTGTTTTCAGGAAGTGTAGAAATCGACCTAGTTGAATTTCCTTCGTGGAGCCTTCCTGGCCTCACCCACGCAACATACTTTCACCACATGTGGTGATGACGTTGTGCGGTCACCTCCTTCCTGGCTTTGACCAGGGTAGGTATGACCTCTTATGGAATGCCTTTTCCCTTCAGGATCCGGCATTCAACCGCCATGCCGTCACACGCAGCCGCGGTAAGTCTTGGAATATACATGGTACTTGCTGAAGCAAGTCCCTTCTTAGCTCCCCAGGCCCTTAGTCCTCTGTGAGCATCTCTTGAAGTTCCGGGTACCAAGTCCCTCTTGGCCAATCCGGAGCCACTAGTATAGTTCATACTCCTCTATGTCTTATAATTCTCAATACCTTGGTTATGAGAAACAGAGGAGGGAACACATACACTGACTGGTACACCCACGGTGTTACCAGAACATCCACAGCTATCGCCTGAAGGTCTCAAGACCTGGCGGAATACCTGTCCCGTTTTTTGTTCGGGCGGGACGCATCATGTCCACCTTTGGTCTTTGCCAACGGTCCACAATCATGCTGAAAAACTTCCCTATGAAGTTTCCACTCTCCCGGGTGGAGGTAATGCCTGCTGAGGAAGTCTGCTTCCCAGTCGTCCACTCCCGGAAAGAACACTGCTGACAGTGCTATCACATGATTTTCCGCCTAGCGAAAAATCCTTGCAGTTTTGTCACTGCCCTCCTGCTTCTTGTGCCGCCCTTTCTGTTTACGTGGGCGACTGCCGTGATGTTATCCCACTGGATCAATACCGGCTGACCTTGAAGCAGAGGTCTTGCTAAGTTTAGAGCATTATAAATTTGCTCTAAGCTTATTTATGCGGAGAGAATTCTCCAGACTTAATCACACTTCCTTGGAAATTTTTTCCCTGTGTGACTGTTCCCCAGCCTCTCAGGCTGGCCTCCGTGGTCACCGGCATCCAATCCTGAATGCCGAATCTGCGGCCCTCTAGACGATGAGCACTCTGTAATCACCACAGGAGAGACACCCTTGTCCTTGGATATAGGGTTATCCGCTGATGTACCTGAGGATGCGATCCGGACCATTTGTCCAGCAGATCCCACTGAAGTGTTCTTGCGGGAAATCTGCCGAATGGAATTGCTTCGTAATCAGCCACCATTTTTACCAGGACTCTTGTGCAATGATGCACTGACACTTTTCCTGGTTTTAGGAGGATCCCGATTAGCTCGGATAACTCCCTGGCTTTCTCCACTGGGAGAAACACGTTTTTCTGGACTGTGTCCAGAATCATCCCTAGGAACAGTAGACGTGTCGTCGGAAAAAGCTGCGATTTTGGAATATTTAGAATCCATTCGTGCTGTCGTAGAACTACTTAAGATAGTGCTACTCCGACCTCCAACTGTTCTCTGGACCTTGCCCTTATCAGGAAAGCGTCCATGTTTCTTTTAAGAAAAATCATCATTCCGGCCATTACCTTGGTAAAGACCCGAGGCGCCGTGGACAATCCAAACGGCAGCGTCTGAACTGATAGTGACAGTTCTGTACCAGGAACCTGAAGTACCCTTGGTGAGAAGGGCAAATTTGGACCTGTATGTAAGCGTCCCTGATATCCAGTGACACCATATCGTCCCCTTCTTCCTGGTTCGCTATCACTGCTCCGAGTGACTCCATCTTGATTTGAACGCTTGTATGTAAGTGTTCAAATATTTCAGATCTCACCGAGCCGGTTGGCTTCAGTACCACAATATAGTGTGGAATACTACCCCCTTCCTTGTTGTAAGAGGGGTACTTTGATTATCACCTGCTGGGAATACAGCCTGTGAATTGTGTGAGGGGGAGACGTCTCGAATATCCAATGTACACCTGGGATACTACATGTAGGATCCCGGAGTTCCCTTGCGAGTGATTCTGAAACTCTTGAGATGACCCCCTACCGCACCTGAGTCCGCTTGTACGGCCCCAGCGTTATGCTGCGGACTTGGCAGAAGCTGTGAAGGGCTTCTGTTCCCGGGAATGGGCTGCTTGCTGCAGTCTTCTTCCCTTTCCTCTACCCCTGGGCAGATATGACTGGCCTTTGCCCGCCTGCCCGTATGGGGACGAAAGGACTGAGACTGAAAAGACTGTGTCCTTTTCTGCCAATATGTGACTCGGGGTAACAAAAGGTGGATTTTTCAGCTGTTGCCATGGCCACCAGGTCCAATGGACCGCCCTTTTATACGGCAATACTTCCATATGCCGTCTGGAATCTGCCTCACCTGACCACTGTCGTGTCTTCGTCTGGCAGATATGTACATCACATTTACTCTTGATGCCAGAATGCAAATATGCCTCTGCGCATCACGCCTATATAGAAATGCATCCTTAAAATGCTCTATAGTCAATAAAATCTTGTCCCTGTCAAGGGTATCAAAATTTTCAGTCAGGAAATCCGACCAAGCCCCCTCAGCGCTGCACATCCAGGCTGAGGCGATTGCTGGTCGTAGTATAACACCAGTATGTGTGTATATACTGTTATGATATTTTTCCAGCTTCCTATCAGCTGGCTCCTTGAGGGCGGCCGTATCTGGAAACGGTAACGCCATGTTTTTATAAGCGTGTGAGCGCCTTATCCACCCTAAGGTGTGTTTTCCAACTCGCCCTTACTTCTGGCGGGAAAGGGTATACCGCCCATAACTTTCTATCGGAGGAACCCCACGTATCATCACACACTTCATTTAATTTATCTGATTCAGGCAAAACTACAAGTAGTTTATTCCCACCCTACAAAATACCCTTATTTGTGGTACTTGTGGTATCAGAAATATGTAACACCTCCTTCATTGCCCTTAACATGTAACTTGTGGCCCTAAAGGAAAAATAAGTTTGTTTCTTCACCGTCGACACTGGGGTCAGTGTCCGTGTCAGTGTCTGTCGACCGACTGAGGTAATTGGGCGTTTTTACAAGCCCCTGACGGTGTCTGAGACGCCTGGACCGATACTAATTTGTCCGCCGGCTGTCTCATGTCGTCAACCGGCTTGCAGCGTGTTGACATTATGACGTAATTCCATAAGTAAGCCATCCATTCCGGTGTCGACTCCCTAGAGAGTGACATCACCATAACAGGCAATTTGCTCCGTCTCCTCACCAACATTTTCCTCATACATGTCGACACACACGTACCGACCTACAGCACACACACAGGGAATGCTCTGATAGAGGACAGGACCCACTAGCCCTTTGGGGAGACAGAGGGAGAGTTTGCCAGCACACACCAAAAACGCTATAATGTATATAACAACCCTAGAAGGTGTTGTTTCTATATATGCGCTCTTAATATATATATATATATATCGCCAATTTATGCCCCCCTTCTCTTTAACCCTGTTTCTGTAGTGCAGTGCAGGGGAGAGTGGGAGCCTTCCTCACCAGCGGAGCTGGGCAGGAAAATGGCGCCTGTGTGCTGAGGAGAATAAGCTCCGCCCCTTTCTCGGCGGGCTTTTCCTCCCGGTTTCTTTAATACTGGCCTGGGTTAAAATACATACATATAGCCTTAATGGCTATATGTGGTGTATTTCTTTTGCCAAATTAGGTATTTATATTGCTGCCCAGGGCGCCCCCAGCAGCGCCCTGCACCCTCCGTGACCGTGTCAGTGAGCCTGTGAGACAACAATGGCGCACAGCTGCAGTGCTGTGCGCTACCTCTATGAAGACTGAGAAGCCTTCTGCCGCCTGTCACCGGACCTCCGTCTCCGCCGTCTTCAGCGTCTGTAAGGGGGATCGGCGGCGCGGCTCCGGGACGAACCCCAGGCTGACCTGTGTTCCGACTCCCTCTGGAGCTCAGTGTCCAGTAGCCTAAGACTTCAATCCTCCTGCACGCAGGTGAGTTGCAAGTCTCTCCCCTAAGTCCCACGTTGCAGTGATCCTGTCGCCAGCAGGAATCACTGATTAGTTTAAACCTAAAAAAGACTTTTCTAAACAGCTCTATAAGAGAGCCATCCAGGTTGCACCCTACTCGGACGGGCACAGAAACCTAACTGAAGCTTGGAGGAGGGTCATAGGGGGAGGAGCCAGTACACACCATGTGACCTAAAAGGCTTTTTAGATGTGCCCTGTCTCCTGCGGAGCCCGCTATTCCCCATGGTCCTGACGGAGTCCCCAGCATCCACTAGGACGTTAGAGAAAAGTGTTTATTAATCACCTGTGCTGATATCTGTAGGGATCTCCTCCTCCTTACACTGCTGATCACCCCTCACATACGTCTCTTCTTCTCCCTCTATATCTTCTGCCTTCATATCAGTCATATACGTCTCTTCTTCTCCCTCTATATCTTCTGCCTTTATATCAGTCACATACGTCTCTTCTTCTCCCTCTATATCTTCTGCCTTTATATCAGTCACATAGGTCTCTTCTTCTCCCTCTATATCTTCTGCCTTTATATCAGTCACATACGTCTCTTCTTCTACCTCTATATCTTCTGCCTTCATATCAGTCACATATGTCTCTTCTTCTCCCTCTATATCTTCTGCCTTCATATCAGTCACATACGTCTCTTCTTCTCCCTCTATATCTTCTGCCTTTATATCAGTCACATACGTCTCTTCTTCTACCTCTGTATCTTCTGCCTTTATAGCAGTCACATACATCTCTTCTTCTACCTCTATATCTTCTGCCTTTATATCAGTCACATACGTGTCTTCTTCTCCCTCTATATCTTCTGCCTTTATATCAGTCACATACGTCTCTTCTTCGCCCTCTATATCTTCTGTCTTTATATCAGTCACATACGTCTCTTCTTCTCCCTCTGTATCTTCTGCCTTCATATCAGTCACATACGTCTCTTCTTCTCCCTCTATATCTTCTGTCTTTATATCAGTCACATACATCTCTTCTTCTCCCTCTACATCTTCTGTTTTAATATCAGACAGACGTTGTACCTTGAAAAAAAACAAGAAACACTATAATGACATTTGCATACAGTCAGATTAAACTGAGGTGAAACAGTATAATATCAGTGTATAAGACACACAGCTCCTCTACAGATCATATAGTGACAGTCACTTTGGTATATTGGCGAGACCCTAAATCCCACCTACCTGATCCTCCTGTGGGATCCTGTGATTCTCCTCTGTACAGTCCTGGGAATACAGAGGACGGGGACATCTCTCTGGGGTATCTCTGTTACTGGGCCCATCTGTAGGAGACACACAGTGACTGAGTACAGTGTATATTTGTGATTATCAGATGATGTGTGTATATAGGGGGCCCCCATACCTGCTCTCCCCTGTACAATACATGACAGTCTCCTCTTACCCAGTGATGTGAGGGGCCGGTGATTCTCCATCATCATGTCCTTGTACAGACCCCTGTGTTCCTCTATATACTCCACCTCCTGCATGGAGACATAGACAGTGACATCCTGACACCTTATAGGAACCTGACACCCACAGTGATACATTCATCACCCAGACACATCCCCTGGTGTTACTGTATAATGCCACATTCCCAGCAGTCACCTCTCCAGTCATCACCCAGACACATCCCCTGGTGTTACTGTATAATGCCCCATTCCCAGCAGTCACCTCTCCAGTCATCACCCAGACACATCCCCTGGTGTTACTGTATAATGCCACATTCCCAGCAGTCACCTCTCCAGTCATCACCCAGACACTTCCCCTGGTATTACTGTATAATGCCCCATTCCCAGCAGTCACCTCTCCAGTCATCACCCAGACACATCCCCTGGTGTTTCTGTATAATGTCCCATTCCCAGCAGTCACCTCTCCAGTCATCACCCAGACACATCCCCTGGTGTTACTGTATAATGCCCCATTCCCAGCAGTCACCTCTCCAGTCATCACCCAGACACATCCCCTGGTCTTACTGTATAATGTCCCATTCCCAGCAGTCACCTCTCCAGTCATCACTCGGACACGTCCCCTGGTGTTACCGTATAATGTCCCATTCCCGGCAGTCACCTCTCCAGTCATCACCCGGACACATCCCCTGGTGTTACTAAATAATTCTCAATTCCCAGAAGTCACCTCTCCAGTCATCACCCAGACACGTCCCCTGGTGTTACTGTATAATGCCCCATTCCCAGCAGTAACCTCTCCAGTCATCACCCAGACACATTCCCCGGTGTTATTGTATAATGTCCCATTCCCAGCAGTCACCTCTCCAGTCATCACCCAGACACATCCCCTGGTGTTACTGTATAATGTCCCATTCCCAGCAGTCACCTCTCCAGTCATCACCCAGACACGTCACCTGGTGTTACTGTATAATGTCCCATTCCCAGCAGTCACCTCTCCAGTCATCACCCAGACACATCCCCTGGTGTTACTGTATAATGCCCCATTCCCAGCAGTCACCTCTCCAGTCATCACCCAGACACATACCCCGGTGTTACTGTATAATGCCCCATTCCCAGCAGTCACCTCTCCAGTCATCACCCAGACACATCCCCTGGTGTTACTGTATAATGCCCCATTCCCAGCAGTCACCTCTCCAGTCATCACCCAGACACGTCCCCAGGTGTTACTGTATAATGTCCCATTCCCATCAGTCACCTCTCCAGTCATCACCCAGACACATCCCCTGGTGTTACTGTATAATGCCCCATTCCCAGCAGTCACCTCTCCAGTCATCACCCAGACACGTCCCCAGGTGTTACTGTATAATGTCCCATTCCCAGCAGTCACCTCTCCAGTCATCACCCAGACACATCCCCTGGTGTTACTGTATAATGCCCCATTCCCAGCAGTCACCTCTCCAGTCATCACCCAGACACATTCCCCATTGTTACTGTATAATGTCCCATTCCCAGCAGTCACCTCTCCAGTCATCACCCAGACACGTCCCCCGGTGTTACTGTATAATGCCCCATTCCCAGCAGTCACCTCTCCAGTCATCACCCAGACACGTCCCCTGGTGTTACTGTATAATATCCCATTCCCAGCAGTCACCTCTCCAGTCATCACCCAGACACATCCCCTGGTGTTACTGTATAATGTCCCATTCCTAGCAGTCACCTCTCCAGTCATCACCCAGACACATCCCCTGGTGTTACTGTATAATACCCCATTCCCAGCAGTCACCTCTCCAGTCATCACCCAGACACATCCCCTGGTGTTACTGTATAATGCCCCATTCCCAGCAGTCACCTCTCCAGTCATCACCCAGACACATACCCCGGTGTTACTGTATAATGTCCCATTCCCAGCAGTCACCTCTCCAGTCATCACCCAGACACATCCCCCGGTGTTACTGTATAATGTCCCATTCCCAGCAGTCACCTCTGCAGTCATCACCCAGACACATCCCCTGGTGTTACTGTATAATGTCCCATTCCCAGCAGTCACCTCTCCAGTCATCACCCAGACACATCACCCGGTGTTACTGTATAATACCCCATTCCCAGCAGCCACCTCTCCAGTCATCACCCAGACACATCCCCCGGTGTTACCGTATAATGCCCCATTCCCAGCAGTCACCTCTCCAGTCATCACCCAGACACATCCCCTGGTGTTACTGTATAATGTCCCATTCCCAGCAGTCACCTCTCCAGTCATCACCCAGACACGTCCCCCGGTGTTACTGTATAATGTCCCATTCCCAGCAGTCACCTCTCCAGTCATCACCCAGACACGTCCCCCGGTGTTACTGTATAATGCCCCATTCCCAGCAGTCACCTCTCCAGTCATCACCCAGACACATCCCCTGGTGTTACTGTATAATGCCCCATTCCCAGCAGTCACCTCTCCAGTCATCACCCAGACACATCCCCCGGTGTTACTGTATAATGTCCCATTCCCAGCAGTCACCTCTCCAGTCATCACCCAGACACGTCCCCCGGTGTTACTGTATAATGCCCCATTCCCAGCAGTCACCTCTCCAGTCATCACCCAGACACATTCCCCATTGTTACTGTATAATGTCCCATTCCCAGCAGTCACCTCTCCAGTCATCACCCAGACACGTCCCCTTGTGTTACTGTATAATGCCCCATTCCCAGCAGTCACCTCTCCAGTCATCACCCAGACACGTCCCCTGGTGTTACTGTATAATATCCCATTCCCAGCAGTCACCTCTCCAGTCATCACCCAGACACATCCCCTGGTGTTACTGTATAATGTCCCATTCCTAGCAGTCACCTCTCCAGTCATCACCCAGACACATCCCCTGGTGTTACTGTATAATACCCCATTCCCAGCAGTCACCTCTCCAGTCATCACCCAGACACATCCCCTGGTGTTACTGTATAATGCCCCATTCCCAGCAGTCACCTCTCCAGTCATCATCCAGACACATACCCCGGTGTTACTGTATAATGTCCCATTCCCAGCAGTCACCTCTCCAGTCATCACCCAGACACATCCCCTGGTGTTACTGTATAATGTCCCATTCCCAGCAGTCACCTCTCCAGTCATCACCCAGACACGTCCCCCGGTGTTACTGTATAATGTCCCATTCCCAGCAGTCACCTCTCCAGTCATCACCCAGACACGTCCCCCGGTGTTACTGTATAATGCCCCATTCCCAGCAGTCACCTCTCCAGTCATCACCCAGACACATCCCCTGGTGTTACTGTATAATGCCCCATTCCCAGCAGTCACCTCTCCAGTCATCACCCAGACACATCCCCCGGTGTTACTGTATAATGTCCCATTCCCAGCAGTCACCTCTCCAGTCATCACCCAGACACGTCCCCCGGTGTTACTGTATAATGCCCCATTCCCAGCAGTCACCTCTCCAGTCATCACCCAGACACATCCCCTGGTGTTACTGTATAATGCCCCATTCCCAGCAGTCACCTCTCCAGTCATCACCCAGACACATCCCCTGGTGTTACGGTATAATGTCCCATTCCCAGCAGTCACCTCTCCAGTCATCACCCAGACACATCCCCTGGTGTTACGGTATAACACCCCATTCCCAGCAGTCACCTCTCCAGTCATCACCCAGACACATCCCCTGGTGTTACTGTATAATGCCCCATTCCCAGCAGTCACCTCTCCAGTCATCACCCAGACACATCCCCCGGTGTTACTGTATAATGTCCCATTCCCAGCAGTCACCTCTCCAGTCATCACCCAGACACGTCCCCCGATGTTACTGTATAATGCCCCATTCCCAGCAGTCACCTCTCCAGTCATCACCCAGACACGTCCCCCGGTGTTACTGTATAATGTCCCATTCCCAGCAGTCACCTCTCCAGTCATCACCCAGACACGTCCCCCGGTGTTACTGTATAATGCCCCATTCCCAGCAGTCACCTCTCCAGTCATCACCCAGACACATCCCCTGGTGTTACTGTATAATGCCCCATTCCCAGCAGTCACCTCTCCAGTCATCACCCAGACACATCCCCCGGTGTTACTGTATAATGTCCCATTCCCAGCAGTCACCTCTCCAGTCATCACCCAGACACGTCCCCCGGTGTTACTGTATAATGCCCCATTCCCAGCAGTCACCTCTCCAGTCATCACCCAGACACATTCCCCATTGTTACTGTATAATGTCCCATTCCCAGCAGTCACCTCTCCAGTCATCACCCAGACACGTCCCCTGGTGTTACTGTATAATGCCCCATTCCCAGCAGTCACCTCTCCAGTCATCACCCAGACACATCCCCCGGTGTTACTGTATAATGTCCCATTCCCAGCAGTCACCTCTCCAGTCATCACCCAGACACGTCCCCCGGTGTTACTGTATAATGCCCCATTCCCAGCAGTCACCTCTCCAGTCATCACCCAGACACATTCCCCATTGTTACTGTATAATGTCCCATTCCCAGCAGTCACCTCTCCAGTCATCACCCAGACACGTCCCCTGGTGTTACTGTATAATGCCCCATTCCCAGCAGTCACCTCTCCAGTCATCACCCAGACACGTCCCCTGGTGTTACTGTATAATATCCCATTCCCAGCAGTCACCTCTCCAGTCATCACCCAGACACATCCCCTGGTGTTACTGTATAATGTCCCATTCCTAGCAGTCACCTCTCCAGTCATCACCCAGACACATCCCCTGGTGTTACTGTATAATACCCCATTCCCAGCAGTCACCTCTCCAGTCATCACCCAGACACATCCCCTGGTGTTACTGTATAATGCCCCATTCCCAGCAGTCACCTCTCCAGTCATCACCCAGACACATACCCCGGTGTTACTGTATAATGTCCCATTCCCAGCAGTCACCTCTCCAGTCATCACCCAGACACATCCCCTGGTGTTACTGTATAATGTCCCATTCCCAGCAGTCACCTCTCCAGTCATCACCCAGACACGTCCCCCGGTGTTACTGTATAATGTCCCATTCCCAGCAGTCACCTCTCCAGTCATCACCCAGACACGTCCCCCGGTGTTACTGTATAATGCCCCATTCCCAGCAGTCACCTCTCCAGTCATCACCCAGACACATCCCCTGGTGTTACTGTATAATGTCCCATTCCCAGCAGTCACCTCTCCAGTCATCACCCAGACACGTCCCCCGGTGTTACTGTATAATGCCCCATTCCCAGCAGTCACCTCTCCAGTCATCACCCAGACACGTCCCCCGGTGTTACTGTATAATGCCCCATTCCCAGCAGTCACCTCTCCAGTCATCACCCAGACACATCCCCTGGTGTTACTGTATAATGCCCCATTCCCAGCAGTCACCTCTCCAGTCATCACCCAGACACATCCCCCGGTGTTACTGTATAATGTCCCATTCCCAGCAGTCACCTCTCCAGTCATCACCCAGACACATCCCCTGGTGTTACTGTATAATGCCCCATTCCCAGCAGTCACCTCTCCAGTCATCACCCAGACACATCCCCCGGTGTTACTGTATAATGCCCCATTCCCAGCAGTCACCTCTCCAGTCATCACCCAGACACATCCCCTGGTGTTACTGTATAATGCCCCATTCCCAGCAGTCACCTCTCCAGTCATCACCCAGACACATCCCCCGGTGTTACTGTATAATGCCCCATTCCCAGCAGTCACCTCTCCAGTCATTACCTGGACACGTCCCCCCGGTGTTACTGTATAATGTCCCATTCCCAGCAGTCACCTCTCCAGTCATCACCCATACACGTCCCCTGGTCTTACTGTATAATGTCCCATTCCCAGCAGTCACCTCTCCAGTCATCACTCGGACACGTCCCCTGGTGTTACCGTATAATGTCCCATTCCCGGCAGTCACCTCTCCAGTCATCACCCGGACACATCCCCTGGTGTTACTAAATAATTCTCAATTCCCAGAAGTCACCTCTCCAGTCATCACCCAGACACGTCCCCTGGTGTTACTGTATAATGCCCCATTCCCAGCAGTAACCTCTCCAGTCATCACCCAGACACATTCCCCGGTGTTATTGTATAATGTCCCATTCCCAGCAGTCACCTCTCCAGTCATCACCCAGACACATCCCCTGGTGTTACTGTATAATGTCCCATTCCCAGCAGTCACCTCTCCAGTCATCACCCAGACACGTCACCTGGTGTTACTGTATAATGTCCCATTCCCAGCAGTCACCTCTCCAGTCATCACCCAGACACATCCCCTGGTGTTACTGTATAATGCCCCATTCCCAGCAGTCACCTCTCCAGTCATCACCCAGACACATACCCCGGTGTTACTGTATAATGCCCCATTCCCAGCAGTCACCTCTCCAGTCATCACCCAGACACATCCCCTGGTGTTATTGTATAATGCCCCATTCCCAGCAGTCACCTCTCCAGTCATCACCCAGACACGTCCCCAGGTGTTACTGTATAATGTCCCATTCCCATCAGTCACCTCTCCAGTCATCACCCAGACACATCCCCTGGTGTTACTGTATAATGCCCCATTCCCAGCAGTCACCTCTCCAGTCATCACCCAGACACGTCCCCAGGTGTTACTGTATAATGTCCCATTCCCAGCAGTCACCTCTCCAGTCATCACCCAGACACATCCCCTGGTGTTACTGTATAATGCCCCATTCCCAGCAGTCACCTCTCCAGTCATCACCCAGACACATTCCCCATTGTTACTGTATAATGTCCCATTCCCAGCAGTCACCTCTCCAGTCATCACCCAGACACGTCCCCCGGTGTTACTGTATAATGCCCCATTCCCAGCAGTCACCTCTCCAGTCATCACCCAGACACGTCCCCTGGTGTTACTGTATAATATCCCATTCCCAGCAGTCACCTCTCCAGTCATCACCCAGACACATCCCCTGGTGTTACTGTATAATGTCCCATTCCTAGCAGTCACCTCTCCAGTCATCACCCAGACACATCCCCTGGTGTTACTGTATAATACCCCATTCCCAGCAGTCACCTCTCCAGTCATCACCCAGACACATCCCCTGGTGTTACTGTATAATGCCCCATTCCCAGCAGTCACTTCTCCAGTCATCACCCAGACACATACCCCGGTGTTACTGTATAATGTCCCATTCCCAGCAGTCACCTCTCCAGTCATCACCCAGACACATCCCCCGGTGTTACTGTATAATGTCCCATTCCCAGCAGTCACCTCTGCAGTCATCACCCAGACACATCCCCTGGTGTTACTGTTTAATGTCCCATTCCCAGCAGGCACCTCTCCAGTCATCACCCAGACACATCACCTGGTGTTACTGTATAATACCCCATTCCCAGCAGCCACCTCTCCAGTCATCACCCAGACACATCCCCCGGTGTTACCATATAATGCCCCATTCCCAGCAGTCACCTCTCCAGTCATCACCCAGACACATCCCCTGGTGTTACTGTATAACACCCCATTCCCAGCAGTCACCTCTCCAGTCATCACCCAGACACATCCCCTGGTGTTACTGTATAATGTCCCATTCCCAGCAGTCACCTCTCCAGTCATCACCCAGACACGTCCCCCGGTGTTACTGTATAATGTCCCATTCCCAGCAGTCACCTCTCCAGTCATCACCCAGACACGTCCCCCGGTGTTACTGTATAATGCCCCATTCCCAGCAGTCACCTCTCCAGTCATCACCCAGACACATCCCCTGGTGTTACTGTATAATGCCCCATTCCCAGCAGTCACCTCTCCAGTCATCACCCAGACACATCCCCTGGTGTTACTGTATAACACCCCATTCCCAGCAGTCACCTCTCCAGTCATCACCCAGACACATCCCCTGGTGTTACTGTATAATGTCCCATTCCCAGCAGTCACCTCTCCAGTCATCACCCAGACACGTCCCCCGGTGTTACTGTATAATGTCCCATTCCCAGCAGTCACCTCTCCAGTCATCACCCAGACACGTCCCCCGGTGTTACTGTATAATGCCCCATTCCCAGCAGTCACCTCTCCAGTCATCACCCAGACACATCCCCTGGTGTTACTGTATAATGCCCCATTCCCAGCAGTCACCTCTCCAGTCATCACCCAGACACATCCCCCGGTGTTACTGTATAATGTCCCATTCCCAGCAGTCACCTCTCCAGTCATCACCCAGACACGTCCCCCGGTGTTACTGTATAATGCCCCATTCCCAGCAGTCACCTCTCCAGTCATCACCCAGACACATCCCCTGGTGTTACTGTATAATGCCCCATTCCCAGCAGTCACCTCTCCAGTCATCACCCAGACACATCCCCTGGTGTTACGGTATAATGTCCCATTCCCAGCAGTCACCTCTCCAGTCATCACCCAGACACATCCCCTGGTGTTACTGTATAATGCCCCATTCCCAGCAGTCACCTCTCCAGTCATCACCCAGACACATCCCCCGGTGTTACTGTATAATGTCCCATTCCCAGCAGTCACCTCTCCAGTCATCACCCAGACACGTCCCCCGGTGTTACTGTATAATGCCCCATTCCCAGCAGTCACCTCTCCAGTCATCACCCAGACACATCCCCTGGTGTTACTGTATAATGTCCCATTCCCAGCAGTCACCTCTCCAGTCATCACCCAGACACGTCCCCCGGTGTTACTGTATAATGCCCCATTCCCAGCAGTCACCTCTCCAGTCATCACCCAGACACATCCCCCGGTGTTACTGTATAATGCCCCATTCCCAGCAGTCACCTCTCCAGTCATCACCCAGACACATTCCCCATTGTTACTGTATAATGTCCCATTCCCAGCAGTCACCTCTCCAGTCATCACCCAGACACGTCCCCCGGTGTTACTGTATAATGCCCCATTCCCAGCAGTCACCTCTCCAGTCATCACCCAGACACGTCCCCTGGTGTTACTGTATAATATCCCATTCCCAGCAGTCACCTCTCCAGTCATCACCCAGACACATCCCCTGGTGTTACTGTATAATGTCCCATTCCTAGCAGTCACCTCTCCAGTCATCACCCAGACACATCCCCTGGTGTTACTGTATAATACCCCATTCCCAGCAGTCACCTCTCCAGTCATCACCCAGACACATCCCCTGGTGTTACTGTATAATGCCCCATTCCCAGCAGTCACCTCTCCAGTCATCACCCAGACACATACCCCGGTGTTACTGTATAATGTCCCATTCCCAGCAGTCACCTCTCCAGTCATCACCCAGACACATCCCCCGGTGTTACTGTATAATGTCCCATTCCCAGCAGTCACCTCTCCAGTCATCACCCAGACACATCACCTGGTGTTACTGTATAATACCCCATTCCCAGCAGCCACCTCTCCAGTCATCACCCAGACACATCCCCCGGTGTTACCGTATAATGCCCCATTCCCAGCAGTCACCTCTCCAGTCATCACCCAGACACATCCCCTGGTGTTACTGTATAACACCCCATTCCCAGCAGTCACCTCTCCAGTCATCACCCAGACACATCCCCTGGTGTTACTGTATAATGTCCCATTCCCAGCAGTCACCTCTCCAGTCATCACCCAGACACGTCCCCCGGTGTTACTGTATAATGTCCCATTCCCAGCAGTCACCTCTCCAGTCATCACCCAGACACGTCCCCCGGTGTTACTGTATAATGCCCCATTCCCAGCAGTCACCTCTCCAGTCATCACCCAGACACATCCCCTGGTGTTACTGTATAATGCCCCATTCCCAGCAGTCACCTCTCCAGTCATCACCCAGACACATCCCCTGGTGTTACTGTATAACACCCCATTCCCAGCAGTCACCTCTCCAGTCATCACCCAGACACATCCCCTGGTGTTACTGTATAATGTCCCATTCCCAGCAGTCACCTCTCCAGTCATCACCCAGACACGTCCCCCGGTGTTACTGTATAATGTCCCATTCCCAGCAGTCACCTCTCCAGTCATCACCCAGACACGTCCCCCGGTGTTACTGTATAATGCCCCATTCCCAGCAGTCACCTCTCCAGTCATCACCCAGACACATCCCCTGGTGTTACTGTATAATGCCCCATTCCCAGCAGTCACCTCTCCAGTCATCACCCAGACACATCCCTCGGTGTTACTGTATAATGTCCCATTCCCAGCAGTCACCTCTCCAGTCATCACCCAGACACGTCCCCCGGTGTTACTGTATAATGCCCCATTCCCAGCAGTCACCTCTCCAGTCATCACCCAGACACATCCCCTGGTGTTACTGTATAATGCCCCATTCCCAGCAGTCACCTCTCCAGTCATCACCCAGACACATCCCCTGGTGTTACGGTATAATGTCCCATTCCCAGCAGTCACCTCTCCAGTCATCACCCAGACACATCCCCTGGTGTTACTGTATAACACCCCATTCCCAGCAGTCACCTCTCCAGTCATCACCCAGACACATCCCCTGGTGTTACTGTATAATGTCCCATTCCCAGCAGTCACCTCTCCAGTCATCACCCAGACACGTCCCCCGGTGTTCCTGTGTAATGTCCCATTCCCGGCAGTCACCTCTCCAGTCATCACCCAGACACGTCCCCCGGTGTTACTGTATAATGCCCCATTCCCAGCAGTCACCTCTCCAGTCATCACCCAGACACATCCCCTGGTGTTACTGTATAATGTCCCATTCCCAGCAGTCACCTCTCCAGTCATCACCCAGACACGTCCCCCGGTGTTACTGTATAATGCCCCATTCCCAGCAGTCACCTCTCCAGTCATCACCCAGACACGTCCCCCGGTGTTACTGTATAATGCCCCATTCCCAGCAGTCACCTCTCCAGTCATCACCCAGACACATCCCCTGGTGTTACTGTATAATGCCCCATTCCCAGCAGTCACCTCTCCAGTCATCACCCAGACACATCCCCCGGTGTTACTGTATAATGCCCCATTCCCAGCAGTCACCTCTCCAGTCATCACCCAGACACATCCCCTGGTGTTACTGTATAATGCCCCATTCCCAGCAGTCACCTCTCCAGTCATCACCCAGACACATCCCCCGGTGTTACTGTATAATGCCCCATTCCCAGCAGTCACCTCTCCAGTCATCACCCAGACACATCCCCTGGTGTTACTGTATAATGTCCAATTCCCAGCAGTCACCTCTCCAGTCATCACCCAGACACATCCCCTGGTGTTACTGTATAATGTCCCATTCCCAGCAGTCACCTCTCCAGTCATCACCCAGACACATCCCCTGGTGTTACTGTATAATGTCCCATTCCTAGCAGTCACCTCTCCAGTCATCACCCAGACACATCCCCTGGTGTTACTGTATAATACCCCATTCCCAGCAGTCACCTCTCCAGTCATCACCCAGACACATCCCCTGGTGTTACTGCATAATGCCCCATTCCCAGCAGTCACCTCTCCAGTCATCACCCAGACACATACCCCGGTGTTACTGTATAATGTCCCATTCCCAGCAGTCACCTCTCCAGTCATCACCCAGACACATCCCCCAGTGTTACTGTATAATGTCCCATTCCCAGCAGTCACCTCTGCAGTCATCACCCAGACACATCCCCTGGTGTTACTGTATAATGTCCCATTCCCAGCAGTCACCTCTCCAGTCATCACCCAGACACATCACCTGGTGTTACTGTATAATACCCCATTCCCAGCAGCCACCTCTCCAGTCATCACCCAGACACATCCCCCGGTGTTACCGTATAATGCCCCATTCCCAGCAGTCACCTCTCCAGTCATCACCCAGACACATCCCCTGGTGTTACTGTATAATGTCCCATTCCCAGCAGTCACCTCTCCAGTCATCACCCAGACACGTCCCCCGGTGTTACTGTATAATGTCCCATTCCCAGCAGTCACCTCTCCAGTCATCACCCAGACACGTCCCCCGGTGTTACTGTATAATGCCCCATTCCCAGCAGTCACCTCTCCAGTCATCACCCAGACACATCCCCTGGTGTTACTGTATAATATCCCATTCCCAGCAGTCACCTCTCCAGTCATCACCCAGACACGTCCCCTGGTGTTACTGTATAATATCCCATTCCCAGCAGTCACCTCTCCAGTCATCACCCAGACACATCCCCTGGTGTTACTGTATAATGTCCCATTCCCAGCAGTCACCTCTCCAGTCATCACCCAGACACATCCCCCGGTGTTACTGTATAATGTCCCATTCCCAGCAGTCACCTCTGCAGTCATCACCCAGACACATCCCCTGGTGTTACTGTATAATGTCCCATTCCCAGCAGTCACCTCTCCAGTCATCACCCAGACACATCCCCTGGTGTTACTGTATAATGTCCCATTCCTAGCAGTCACCTCTCCAGTCATCACCCAGACACATCCCCTGGTGTTACCGTATAATGTCCCATTCCCAGCAGTCACCTCTCCAGTCATCACCCAGACACATCCCCCGGTGTTACTGTATAATGTCCCATTCCCAGCAGTCACCTCTGCAGTCATCACCCAGACACATCCCCTGGTGTTACTGTATAATGTCCCATTCCCAGCAGTCACCTCTCCAGTCATCACCCAGACACATCACCTGGTGTTACTGTATAATACCCCATTCCCAGCAGCCACCTCTCCAGTCATCACCCAGACACATCCCCTGGTGTTACTGTATAATGTCCCATTCCCAGCAGTCACCTCTCCAGTCATCACCCAGACACATCCCCTGGTGTTACTGTATAATGTCCCATTCCTAGCAGTCACCTCTCCAGTCATCACCCAGACACATCCCCTGGTGTTACTGTATAATACCCCATTCCCAGCAGTCACCTCTCCAGTCATCACCCAGACACATCCCCTGGTGTTACTGCATAATGCCCCATTCCCAGCAGTCACCTCTCCAGTCATCACCCAGACACATACCCCGGTGTTACTGTATAATGTCCCATTCCCAGCAGTCACCTCTCCAGTCATCACCCAGACACATCCCCCAGTGTTACTGTATAATGTCCCATTCCCAGCAGTCACCTCTGCAGTCATCACCCAGACACATCCCCTGGTGTTACTGTATAATGTCCCATTCCCAGCAGTCACCTCTCCAGTCATCACCCAGACACATCACCTGGTGTTACTGTATAATACCCCATTCCCAGCAGCCACCTCTCCAGTCATCACCCAGACACATCCCCCGGTGTTACCGTATAATGCCCCATTCCCAGCAGTCACCTCTCCAGTCATCACCCAGACACATCCCCTGGTGTTACTGTATAATGTCCCATTCCCAGCAGTCACCTCTCCAGTCATCACCCAGACACGTCCCCCGGTGTTACTGTATAATGTCCCATTCCCAGCAGTCACCTCTCCAGTCATCACCCAGACACGTCCCCCGGTGTTACTGTATAATGCCCCATTCCCAGCAGTCACCTCTCCAGTCATCACCCAGACACATCCCCTGGTGTTACTGTATAATATCCCATTCCCAGCAGTCACCTCTCCAGTCATCACCCAGACACGTCCCCTGGTGTTACTGTATAATATCCCATTCCCAGCAGTCACCTCTCCAGTCATCACCCAGACACATCCCCTGGTGTTACTGTATAATGTCCCATTCCTAGCAGTCACCTCTCCAGTCATCACCCAGACACATCCCCTGGTGTTACCGTATAATGCCCCATTCCCAGCAGTCACCTCTCCAGTCATCACCCAGACACATCCCCCGGTGTTACTGTATAATGTCCCATTCCCAGCAGTCACCTCTGCAGTCATCACCCAGACACATCCCCTGGTGTTACTGTATAATGTCCCATTCCCAGCAGTCACCTCTCCAGTCATCACCCAGACACATCCCCTGGTGTTACTGTATAATGTCCCATTCCTAGCAGTCACCTCTCCAGTCATCACCCAGACACATCCCCTGGTGTTACCGTATAATGTCCCATTCCCAGCAGTCACCTCTCCAGTCATCACCCAGACACATCCCCCGGTGTTACTGTATAATGTCCCATTCCCAGCAGTCACCTCTGCAGTCATCACCCAGACACATCCCCTGGTGTTACTGTATAATGTCCCATTCCCAGCAGTCACCTCTCCAGTCATCACCCAGACACATCACCTGGTGTTACTGTATAATACCCCATTCCCAGCAGCCACCTCTCCAGTCATCACCCAGACACATCCCCCGGTGTTACCGTATAATGCCCCATTCCCAGCAGTCACCTCTCCAGTCATCACCCAGACACGTCCCCTGGTGTTACTGTATAATGTCCCATTCCCAGCAGTCACCTCTCCAGTCATCACCCAGACACGTCCCCCGGTGTTACTGTATAATGTCCCATTCCCAGCAGTCACCTCTCCAGTCATCACCCAGACACGTCCCCCGGTGTTACTGTATAATGCCCCATTCCCAGCAGTCACCTCTCCAGTCATCACCCAGACACATCCCCTGGTGTTACTGTATAATGCCCCATTCCCAGCAGTCACCTCTCCAGTCATCACCCAGACACATCCCCCGGTGTTACTGTATAATGTCCCATTCCCAGCAGTCACCTCTCCAGTCATCACCCAGACACGTCCCCCGGTGTTACTGTATAATGCCCCATTCCCAGCAGTCACCTCTCCAGTCATCACCCAGACACATCCCCTGGTGTTACTGTATAATGCCCCATTCCCAGCAGTCACCTCTCCAGTCATCACCCAGACACATCCCCTGGTGTTACGGTATAATGTCCCATTCCCAGCAGTCACCTCTCCAGTCATCACCCAGACACATCCCCTGGTGTTACTGTATAACACCCCATTCCCAGCAGTCACCTCTCCAGTCATCACCCAGACACATCCCCTGGTGTTACTGTATAATGTCCCATTCCCAGCAGTCACCTCTCCAGTCATCACCCAGACACGTCCCCCGGTGTTACTGTGTAATGTCCCATTCCCGGCAGTCACCTCTCCAGTCATCACCCAGACACGTCCCCCGGTGTTACTGTATAATGCCCCATTCCCAGCAGTCACCTCTCCAGTCATCACCCAGACACATCCCCTGGTGTTACTGTATAATGTCCCATTCCCAGCAGTCACCTCTCCAGTCATCACCCAGACACGTCCCCCGGTGTTACTGTATAATGCCCCATTCCCAGCAGTCACCTCTCCAGTCATCACCCAGACACGTCCCCCGGTGTTACTGTATAATGCCCCATTCCCAGCAGTCACCTCTCCAGTCATCACCCAGACACATCCCCTGGTGTTACTGTATAATGCCCCATTCCCAGCAGTCACCTCTCCAGTCATCACCCAGACACATCCCCCGGTGTTACTGTATAATGTCCCATTCCCAGCAGTCACCTCTCCAGTCATCACCCAGACACATCCCCTGGTGTTACTGTATAATGCCCCATTCCCAGCAGTCACCTCTCCAGTCATCACCCAGACACATCCCCCGGTGTTACTGTATAATGCCCCATTCCCAGCAGTCACCTCTCCAGTCATTACCTGGACACGTCCCCCCGGTGTTACTGTATAATGTCCCATTCCCAGCAGTCACCTCTCCAGTCATCACCCATACACGTCCCCTGGTCTTACTGTATAATGTCCCATTCCCAGCAGTCACCTCTCCAGTCATCACTCGGACACGTCCCCTGGTGTTACCGTATAATGTCCCATTCCCGGCAGTCACCTCTCCAGTCATCACCCGGACACATCCCCTGGTGTTACTAAATAATTCTCAATTCCCAGAAGTCACCTCTCCAGTCATCACCCAGACACGTCCCCTGGTGTTACTGTATAATGCCCCATTCCCAGCAGTAACCTCTCCAGTCATCACCCAGACACATTCCCCGGTGTTATTGTATAATGTCCCATTCCCAGCAGTCACCTCTCCAGTCATCACCCAGACACATCCCCTGGTGTTACTGTATAATGTCCCATTCCCAGCAGTCACCTCTCCAGTCATCACCCAGACACGTCACCTGGTGTTACTGTATAATGTCCCATTCCCAGCAGTCACCTCTCCAGTCATCACCCAGACACATCCCCTGGTGTTACTGTATAATGCCCCATTCCCAGCAGTCACCTCTCCAGTCATCACCCAGACACATACCCCGGTGTTACTGTATTAAGCCCCATTCCCAGCAGTCACCTCTCCAGTCATCACCCAGACACATCCCCTGGTGTTACTGTATAATGTCCCATTCCCATCAGTCACCTCTCCAGTCATCACCCAGACACATCCCCTGGTGTTACTGTATAATGCCCCATTCCCAGCAGTCACCTCTCCAGTCATCACCCAGACACGTCCCCAGGTGTTACTGTATAATGTCCCATTCCCAGCAGTCACCTCTCCAGTCATCACCCAGACACATCCCCTGGTGTTACTGTATAATGCCCCATTCCCAGCAGTCACCTCTCCAGTCATCACCCAGACACATTCCCCATTGTTACTGTATAATGTCCCATTCCCAGCAGTCACCTCTCCAGTCATCACCCAGACACGTCCCCCGGTGTTACTGTATAATGCCCCATTCCCAGCAGTCACCTCTCCAGTCATCACCCAGACACGTCCCCTGGTGTTACTGTATAATATCCCATTCCCAGCAGTCACCTCTCCAGTCATCACCCAGACACATCCCCTGGTGTTACTGTATAATGTCCCATTCCTAGCAGTCACCTCTCCAGTCATCACCCAGACACATCCCCTGGTGTTACTGTATAATACCCCATTCCCAGCAGTCACCTCTCCAGTCATCACCCAGACACATCCCCTGGTGTTACTGTATAATGCCCCATTCCCAGCAGTCACCTCTCCAGTCATCACCCAGACACATACCCCGGTGTTACTGTATAATGTCCCATTCCCAGCAGTCACCTCTCCAGTCATCACCCAGACACATCCCCCGGTGTTACTGTATAATGTCCCATTCCCAGCAGTCACCTCTCCAGTCATCACCCAGACACATCACCTGGTGTTACTGTATAATACCCCATTCCCAGCAGCCACCTCTCCAGTCATCACCCAGACACATCCCCCGGTGTTACCGTATAATGCCCCATTCCCAGCAGTCACCTCTCCAGTCATCACCCAGACACATCCCCTGGTGTTACTGTATAACACCCCATTCCCAGCAGTCACCTCTCCAGTCATCACCCAGACACATCCCCTGGTGTTACTGTATAATGTCCCATTCCCAGCAGTCACCTCTCCAGTCATCACCCAGACACGTCCCCCAGTGTTACTGTATAATGTCCCATTCCCAGCAGTCACCTCTCCAGTCATCACCCAGACACGTCCCCCGGTGTTACTGTATAATGCCCCATTCCCAGCAGTCACCTCTCCAGTCATCACCCAGACACATCCCCTGGTGTTACTGTATAATGCCCCATTCCCAGCAGTCACCTCTCCAGTCATCACCCAGACACATCCCCTGGTGTTACTGTATAACACCCCATTCCCAGCAGTCACCTCTCCAGTCATCACCCAGACACGTCCCCCGGTGTTACTGTATAATGTCCCATTCCCAGCAGTCACCTCTCCAGTCATCACCCAGACACGTCCCCCGGTGTTACTGTATAATGCCCCATTCCCAGCAGTCACCTCTCCAGTCATCACCCAGACACATCCCCTGGTGTTACTGTATAATGCCCCATTCCCAGCAGTCACCTCTCCAGTCATCACCCAGACACATCCCCTGGTGTTACTGTATAACACCCCATTCCCAGCAGTCACCTCTCCAGTCATCACCCAGACACATCCCCTGGTGTTACTGTATAATGTCCCATTCCCAGCAGTCACCTCTCCAGTCATCACCCAGACACGTCCCCCGGTGTTACTGTGTAATGTCCCATTCCCGGCAGTCACCTCTCCAGTCATCACCCAGACACGTCCCCCGGTGTTACTGTATAATGCCCCATTCCCAGCAGTCACCTCTCCAGTCATCACCCAGACACATCCCCTGGTGTTACTGTATAATGTCCCATTCCCAGCAGTCACCTCTCCAGTCATCACCCAGACACGTCCCCCGGTGTTACTGTATAATGCCCCATTCCCAGCAGTCACCTCTCCAGTCATCACCCAGACACGTCCCCCGGTGTTACTGTATAATGCCCCATTCCCAGCAGTCACCTCTCCAGTCATCACCCAGACACATCCCCTGGTGTTACTGTATAATGCCCCATTCCCAGCAGTCACCTCTCCAGTCATCACCCAGACACATCCCCCGGTGTTACTGTATAATGTCCCATTCCCAGCAGTCACCTCTCCAGTCATCACCCAGACACATCCCCTGGTGTTACTGTATAATGCCCCATTCCCAGCAGTCACCTCTCCAGTCATCACCCAGACACATCCCCCGGTGTTACTGTATAATGCCCCATTCCCAGCAGTCACCTCTCCAGTCATTACCTGGACACGTCCCCCCGGTGTTACTGTATAATGTCCCATTCCCAGCAGTCACCTCTCCAGTCATCACCCATACACGTCCCCTGGTCTTACTGTATAATGTCCCATTCCCAGCAGTCACCTCTCCAGTCATCACTCGGACACGTCCCCTGGTGTTACCGTATAATGTCCCATTCCCGGCAGTCACCTCTCCAGTCATCACCCGGACACATCCCCTGGTGTTACTAAATAATTCTCAATTCCCAGAAGTCACCTCTCCAGTCATCACCCAGACACATCCCCTGGTGTTACTGTATAATGTCCCATTCCCAGCAGTCACCTCTCCAGTCATCACCCAGACACGTCACCTGGTGTTACTGTATAATGTCCCATTCCCAGCAGTCACCTCTCCAGTCATCACCCAGACACATCCCCTGGTGTTACTGTATAATGCCCCATTCCCAGCAGTCACCTCTCCAGTCATCACCCAGACACATACCCCGGTGTTACTGTATAATGCCCCATTCCCAGCAGTCACCTCTCCAGTCATCACCCAGACACATCCCCTGGTGTTACTGTATAATGTCCCATTCCCATCAGTCACCTCTCCAGTCATCACCCAGACACATCCCCTGGTGTTACTGTATAATGCCCCATTCCCAGCAGTCACCTCTCCAGTCATCACCCAGACACGTCCCCAGGTGTTACTGTATAATGTCCCATTCCCAGCAGTCACCTCTCCAGTCATCACCCAGACACATCCCCTGGTGTTACTGTATAATGCCCCATTCCCAGCAGTCACCTCTCCAGTCATCACCCAGACACATTCCCCATTGTTACTGTATAATGTCCCATTCCCAGCAGTCACCTCTCCAGTCATCACCCAGACACGTCCCCCGGTGTTACTGTATAATGCCCCATTCCCAGCAGTCACCTCTCCAGTCATCACCCAGACACGTCCCCTGGTGTTACTGTATAATATCCCATTCCCAGCAGTCACCTCTCCAGTCATCACCCAGACACATCCCCTGGTGTTACTGTATAATGTCCCATTCCTAGCAGTCACCTCTCCAGTCATCACCCAGACACATCCCCTGGTGTTACTGTATAATACCCCATTCCCAGCAGTCACCTCTCCAGTCATCACCCAGACACATCCCCTGGTGTTACTGTATAATGCCCCATTCCCAGCAGTCACCTCTCCAGTCATCACCCAGACACATACCCCGGTGTTACTGTATAATGTCCCATTCCCAGCAGTCACCTCTCCAGTCATCACCCAGACACATCCCCCGGTGTTACTGTATAATGTCCCATTCCCAGCAGTCACCTCTCCAGTCATCACCCAGACACATCACCTGGTGTTACTGTATAATACCCCATTCCCAGCAGCCACCTCTCCAGTCATCACCCAGACACATCCCCCGGTGTTACCGTATAATGCCCCATTCCCAGCAGTCACCTCTCCAGTCATCACCCAGACACATCCCCTGGTGTTACTGTATAACACCCCATTCCCAGCAGTCACCTCTCCAGTCATCACCCAGACACATCCCCTGGTGTTACTGTATAATGTCCCATTCCCAGCAGTCACCTCTCCAGTCATCACCCAGACACGTCCCCCAGTGTTACTGTATAATGTCCCATTCCCAGCAGTCACCTCTCCAGTCATCACCCAGACACGTCCCCCGGTGTTACTGTATAATGCCCCATTCCCAGCAGTCACCTCTCCAGTCATCACCCAGACACATCCCCTGGTGTTACTGTATAATGCCCCATTCCCAGCAGTCACCTCTCCAGTCATCACCCAGACACATCCCCTGGTGTTACTGTATAACACCCCATTCCCAGCAGTCACCTCTCCAGTCATCACCCAGACACATCCCCTGGTGTTACTGTATAATGTCCCATTCCCAGCAGTCACCTCTCCAGTCATCACCCAGACACGTCCCCCGGTGTTACTGTATAATGCCCCATTCCCAGCAGTCACCTCTCCAGTCATCACCCAGACACGTCCCCCGGTGTTACTGTATAATGCCCCATTCCCAGCAGTCACCTCTCCAGTCATCACCCAGACACATCCCCCGGTGTTACTGTATAATGTCCCATTCCCAGCAGTCACCTCTCCAGTCATCACCCAGACACGTCCCCCGGTGTTACTGTATAATGCCCCATTCCCAGCAGTCACCTCTCCAGTCATCACCCAGACACATCCCCTGGTGTTACTGTATAATGCCCCATTCCCAGCAGTCACCTCTCCAGTCATCACCCAGACACATCCCCTGGTGTTACGGTATAATGTCCCATTCCCAGCAGTCACCTCTCCAGTCATCACCCAGACACATCCCCTGGTGTTACTGTATAACACCCCATTCCCAGCAGTCACCTCTCCAGTCATCACCCAGACACATCCCTGGTGTTACTGTATAATGTCCCATTCCCAGCAGTCACCTCTCCAGTCATCACCCAGACACGTCCCCCGGTGTTACTGTGTAATGTCCCATTCCCGGCAGTCATCTCTCCAGTCATCACCCAGACACGTCCCCCGGTGTTACTGTATAATGCCCCATTCCCAGCAGTCACCTCTCCAGTCATCACCCAGACACATCCCCTGGTGTTACTGTATAATGTCCCATTCCCAGCAGTCACCTCTCCAGTCATCACCCAGACACATCCCCTGGTGTTACTGTATAATGCCCCATTCCCAGCAGTCACCTCTCCAGTCATCACCCAGACACATCCCCCGGTGTTACTGTATAATGTCCCATTCCCAGCAGTCACCTCTCCAGTCATCACCCAGACACGTCCCCCGGTGTTACTGTATAATGCCCCATTCCCAGCAGTCACCTCTCCAGTCATCACCCAGACACATCCCCTGGTGTTACTGTATAATGCCCCATTCCCAGCAGTCACCTCTCCAGTCATCACCCAGACACATCCCCTGGTGTTACGGTATAATGTCCCATTCCCAGCAGTCACCTCTCCAGTCATCACCCAGACACATCCCCTGGTGTTACTGTATAACACCCCATTCCCAGCAGTCACCTCTCCAGTCATCACCCAGACACATCCCCTGGTGTTACTGTATAATGTCCCATTCCCAGCAGTCACCTCTCCAGTCATCACCCAGACACGTCCCCCGGTGTTACTGTGTAATGTCCCATTCCCGGCAGTCACCTCTCCAGTCATCACCCAGACACGTCCCCCGGTGTTACTGTATAATGCCCCATTCCCAGCAGTCACCTCTCCAGTCATCACCCAGACACATCCCCTGGTGTTACTGTATAATGTCCCATTCCCAGCAGTCACCTCTCCAGTCATCACCCAGACACGTCCCCCGGTGTTACTGTATAATGCCCCATTCCCAGCAGTCACCTCTCCAGTCATCACCCAGACACATCCCCTGGTGTTACTGTATAATGTCCCATTCCCAGCAGTCACCTCTCCAGTCATCACCCAGACACGTCCCCCGGTGTTACTGTATAATGCCCCATTCCCAGCAGTCACCTCTCCAGTCATCACCCAGACACGTCCCCCGGTGTTACTGTATAATGCCCCATTCCCAGCAGTCACCTCTCCAGTCATCACCCAGACACATCCCCTGGTGTTACTGTATAATGCCCCATTCCCGGCAGTCACCTCTCCAGGCATCACCCAGACACGTCCCCCGGTGTTACTGTATAATGCCCCATTCCCAGCAGTCACCTCTCCAGTCATCACCCAGACACATCCCCTGGTGTTACTGTATAATGCCCCATTCCCAGCAGTCACCTCTCCAGTCATCACCCAGACACATCCCCTGGTGTTACTGTATAACACCCCATTCCCAGCAGTCACCTCTCCAGTCATCACCCAGACACATCCCCTGGTGTTACTGTATAATGTCCCATTCCCAGCAGTCACCTCTCCAGTCATCACCCAGACACGTCCCCCGGTGTTACTGTATAATGCCCCATTCCCAGCAGTCACCTCTCCAGTCATCACCCAGACACGTCCCCCGGTGTTACTGTATAATGCCCCATTCCCAGCAGTCACCTCTCCAGTCATCACCCAGACACATCCCCCGGTGTTACTGTATAATGTCCCATTCCCAGCAGTCACCTCTCCAGTCATCACCCAGACACGTCCCCCGGTGTTACTGTATAATGCCCCATTCCCAGCAGTCACCTCTCCAGTCATCACCCAGACACATCCCCTGGTGTTACTGTATAATGCCCCATTCCCAGCAGTCACCTCTCCAGTCATCACCCAGACACATCCCCTGGTGTTACGGTATAATGTCCCATTCCCAGCAGTCACCTCTCCAGTCATCACCCAGACACATCCCCTGGTGTTACTGTATAACACCCCATTCCCAGCAGTCACCTCTCCAGTCATCACCCAGACACATCCCTGGTGTTACTGTATAATGTCCCATTCCCAGCAGTCACCTCTCCAGTCATCACCCAGACACGTCCCCCGGTGTTACTGTGTAATGTCCCATTCCCGGCAGTCATCTCTCCAGTCATCACCCAGACACGTCCCCCGGTGTTACTGTATAATGCCCCATTCCCAGCAGTCACCTCTCCAGTCATCACCCAGACACATCCCCTGGTGTTACTGTATAATGTCCCATTCCCAGCAGTCACCTCTCCAGTCATCACCCAGACACGTCCCCCGGTGTTACTGTATAATGCCCCATTCCCAGCAGTCACCTCTCCAGTCATCACCCAGACACGTCCCCCGGTGTTACTGTATAATGCCCTATTCCCAGCAGTCACCTCTCCAGTCATCACCCAGACACATCCCCCGGTGTTACTGTATAATGCCCCATTCCCAGCAGTCACCTCTCCAGTCATTACCTGGACACATCCCCCGGTGTTACTGTATAATGTCCCATTCCCAGCAGTCACCTCTCCAGTCATCACCCAGACACGTCCCCCGGTGTTACTGTATAATGCCCCATTCCCAGCAGTCACCTCTCCAGTCATCACCCAGACACATCCCCTGGTGTTACTGTATAATGCCCCATTCCCAGCAGTCACCTCTCCAGTCATCACCCAGACACATCCCCTGGTGTTACGGTATAATGTCCCATTCCCAGCAGTCACCTCTCCAGTCATCACCCAGACACATCCCCTGGTGTTACTGTATAACACCCCATTCCCAGCAGTCACCTCTCCAGTCATCACCCAGACACATCCCTGGTGTTACTGTATAATGTCCCATTCCCAGCAGTCACCTCTCCAGTCATCACCCAGACACGTCCCCCGGTGTTACTGTGTAATGTCCCATTCCCGGCAGTCATCTCTCCAGTCATCACCCAGACACGTCCCCCGGTGTTACTGTATAATGCCCCATTCCCAGCAGTCACCTCTCCAGTCATCACCCAGACACATCCCCTGGTGTTACTGTATAATGTCCCATTCCCAGCAGTCACCTCTCCAGTCATCACCCAGACACGTCCCCCGGTGTTACTGTATAATGCCCCATTCCCAGCAGTCACCTCTCCAGTCATCACCCAGACACGTCCCCCGGTGTTACTGTATAATGCCCTATTCCCAGCAGTCACCTCTCCAGTCATCACCCAGACACATCCCCCGGTGTTACTGTATAATGCCCCATTCCCAGCAGTCACCTCTCCAGTCATTACCTGGACACGTCCCCTGGTGTTACTGTATAATGTCCCATTCCCAGCAGTCACCTCTCCAGTCATCACCCAGACACGTCCCCCGGTGTTACTGTATAATGTCCCATTCCCAGCAGTCACCTCTCCAGTCATCACCCAGACACATCCCCTGGTGTTACGGTATAATGTCCCATTCCCAGCAGTCACCTCTCCAGTCATCACCCAGACACATCCCCTGGTGTTACTGTATAATGCCCCATTCCCAGCAGTCACCTCTCCAGTCATCACCCAGACACATCCCCCGGTGTTACTGTATAATGTCCCATTCCCAGCAGTCACCTCTCCAGTCATCACCCAGACACATCCCCTGGTGTTACTGTATAATGCCCCATTCCCAGCAGTCACCTCTCCAGTCATCACCCAGACACATCCCCCGGTGTTACTGTATAATGCCCCATTCCCAGCAGTCACCTCTCCAGTCATCACCCAGACACATCCCCTGGTGTTACTGTATAATGCCCCATTCCCAGCAGTCACCTCTCCAGTCATCACCCAGACACATCCCCCGGTGTTACTGTATAATGCCCCATTCCCAGCAGTCACCTCTCCAGTCATTACCTGGACACGTCCCCCCGGTGTTACTGTATAATGCCCCATTCCCAGCAGTCACCTCTCCAGTCATCACCCAGACACATCCCCTGGTGTTACTGTATAATGCCCCATTCCCAGCAGTCACCTCTCTAGTCATCACCCAGACACATCCCCCGGTGTTACTGTATAATGCCCCATTCCCAGCAGTCACCTCTCCAGTCATCACCCAGACACATTCCCCATTGTTACTGTATAATGTCCCATTCCCAGCAGTCACCTCTCCAGTCATCACCCAGACACGTCCCCCGGTGTTACTGTATAATGCCCCATTCCCAGCAGTCACCTCTCCAGTCATCACCCAGACACGTCCCCTGGTGTTACTGTATAATATCCCATTCCCAGCAGTCACCTCTCCAGTCATCACCCAGACACATCCCCTGGTGTTACTGTATAATGTCCCATTCCTAGCAGTCACCTCTCCAGTCATCACCCAGACACATCCCCTGGTGTTACTGTATAATACCCCATTCCCAGCAGTCACCTCTCCAGTCATCACCCAGACACATCCCCTGGTGTTACTGTATAATGCCCCATTCCCAGCAGTCACCTCTCCAGTCATCACCCAGACACATACCCCGGTGTTACTGTATAATGTCCCATTCCCAGCAGTCACCTCTCCAGTCATCACCCAGACACATCCCCCGGTGTTACTGTATAATGTCCCATTCCCAGCAGTCACCTCTGCAGTCATCACCCAGACACATCCCCTGGTGTTACTGTTTAATGTCCCATTCCCAGCAGTCACCTCTCCAGTCATCACCCAGACACATCACCTGGTGTTACTGTATAATACCCCATTCCCAGCAGCCACCTCTCCAGTCATCACCCAGACACATCCCCCGGTGTTACCGTATAATGCCCCATTCCCAGCAGTCACCTCTCCAGTCATCACCCAGACACATCCCCTGGTGTTACTGTATAACACCCCATTCCCAGCAGTCACCTCTCCAGTCATCACCCAGACACATCCCCTGGTGTTACTGTATAATGTCCCATTCCCAGCAGTCACCTCTCCAGTCATCACCCAGACACGTCCCCCGGTGTTACTGTATAATGTCCCATTCCCAGCAGTCACCTCTCCAGTCATCACCCAGACACGTCCCCCGGTGTTACTGTATAATGCCCCATTCCCAGCAGTCACCTCTCCAGTCATCACCCAGACACATCCCCTGGTGTTACTGTATAATGCCCCATTCCCAGCAGTCACCTCTCCAGTCATCACCCAGACACATCCCCTGGTGTTACTGTATAACACCCCATTCCCAGCAGTCACCTCTCCAGTCATCACCCAGACACATCCCCTGGTGTTACTGTATAATGTCCCATTCCCAGCAGTCACCTCTCCAGTCATCACCCAGACACGTCCCCCGGTGTTACTGTATAATGTCCCATTCCCAGCAGTCACCTCTCCAGTCATCACCCAGACAAGTCCCCCGGTGTTACTGTATAATGCCCCATTCCCAGCAGTCACCTCTCCAGTCATCACCCAGTCACATCCCCTGGTGTTACTGTATAATGCCCCATTCCCAGCAGTCACCTCTCCAGTCATCACCCAGACACATCCCCCGGTGTTACTGTATAATGTCCCATTCCCAGCAGTCACCTCTCCAGTCATCACCCAGACACGTCCCCCGGTGTTACTGTATAATGCCCCATTCCCAGCAGTCACCTCTCCAGTCATCACCCAGACACATCCCCTGGTGTTACTGTATAATGCCCCATTCCCAGCAGTCACCTCTCCAGTCATCACCCAGACACATCCCCTGGTGTTACGGTATAATGTCCCATTCCCAGCAGTCACCTCTCCAGTCATCACCCAGACACATCCCCTGGTGTTACTGTATAACACCCCATTCCCAGCAGTCACCTCTCCAGTCATCACCCAGACACATCCCCTGGTGTTACTGTATAATGTCCCATTCCCAGCAGTCACCTCTCCAGTCATCACCCAGACACATCCCCTGGTGTTACTGTATAATGCCCCATTCCCAGCAGTCACCTCTCCAGTCATCACCCAGACACATCCCCTGGTGTTACTGTATAACACCCCATTCCCAGCAGTCACCTCTCCAGTCATCACCCAGACACATCCCCTGGTGTTACTGTATAATGTCCCATTCCCAGCAGTCACCTCTCCAGTCATCACCCAGACACGTCCCCCGGTGTTACTGTATAATGTCCCATTCCCAGCAGTCACCTCTCCAGTCATCACCCAGACAAGTCCCCCGGTGTTACTGTATAATGCCCCATTCCCGGCAGTCACCTCTCCAGTCATCACCCAGACACATCCCCTGGTGTTACTGTATAATGTCACATTCCCAGCAGTCACCTCTCCAGTCATCACCCAGACACGTCCCCCGGTGTTACTGTATAATGCCCCATTCCCAGCAGTCACCTCTCCAGTCATCACCCAGACACGTCCCCCGGTGTTACTGTATAATGCCCCATTCCCAGCAGTCACCTCTCCAGTCATCACCCAGACACATCCCCTGGTGTTACTGTATAATGCCCCATTCCCAGCAGTCACCTCTCCAGTCATCACCCAGACACATCCCCCGGTGTTACTGTATAATGCCCCATTCCCAGCAGTCACCTCTCCAGTCATCACCCAGACACATCCCCTGGTGTTACTGTATAATGCCCCATTCCCAGCAGTCACCTCTCCAGTCATCACCCAGACACATCCCCCGGTGTTACTGTATAATGCCCCATTCCCAGCAGTCATCTCTCCAGTCATTACCTGGACACGTCCCCCCGGTGTTACTGTATAATGCCCCATTCCCAGCAGTCACCTCTCCAGTCATCACCCAGACACATCCCCCGGTGTTACTGTATAATGCCCCATTCCCAGCAGTCACCTCTCCAGTCATCACCCAGACACATTCCCTGGTGTTACTGTATAATGCCCCATTCCCGGCAGTCACCTCTCCAGGCATCACCCAGACACATCCCCTGGTGTTACTGTATAATGCCCCATTCCCGGCAGTCACCTCTCCAGTCATCACCCAGACACATCCCCCTGTGTTACTGTATAATGTCCCATTCCCAGCAGTCACCTCTCCAGGCATCACCCAGACACATCCCCTGGTGTTACTGTATAATGCCCCATTCCCAGCAGTCACCTCTCCTGTCATCACCCATACACATCCCCTGGTGTTACTGTATAATGTCCCATTCCCAGCAGTCACCTCTCCAGTCATCACCCAGACACATCCCCTGGTGTTACTGTATAATGTCCCATTCCCAGCAGTCACCTCTCCAGTCATCACCCAGACACGTCCCCCGGTGTTACTGTATAATGCCCCATTCCCAGCAGTCACCTCTCCAGTCATCACCCAGACACATCCCCTGGTGTTACTGTATAGTGCCCCATTCCCAGCAGTCACCTCTCCAGTCATCACCCAGACACATCCCCTGGTGTTACTGTATAACACCCCATTCCCAGCAGTCACCTCTCCAGTCATCACCCAGACACATCCCCTGGTGTTACTGTATAATGTCCCATTCCCAGCAGTCACCTCTCCAGTCATCACCCAGACACGTCCCCCGGTGTTACTGTATAATGTCCCATTCCCAGCAGTCACCTCTCCAGTCATCACCCAGACACGTCCCCCGGTGTTACTGTATAATGCCCCATTCCCAGCAGTCACCTCTCCAGTCATCACCCAGACACATCCCCTGGTGTTACTGTATAATGCCCCATTCCCAGCAGTCACCTCTCCAGTCATCACCCAGACACATCCCCCGGTGTTACTGTATAATGTCCCATTCCCAGCAGTCACCTCTCCAGTCATCACCCAGACACATCCCCCGGTGTTACTGTATAATGTCCCATTCCCAGCAGTCACCTCTCCAGTCATCACCCAGACACATCCCCTGGTGTTACTGTATAATGCCCCATTCCCAGCAGTCACCTCTCCAGTCATCACCCAGACACATCCCCCGGTGTTACTGTATAATGCCCCATTCCCAGCAGTCACCTCTCCAGTCATCACCCAGACACATCCCCTGGTGTTACTGTATAATGCCCCATTCCCAGCAGTCACCTCTCCAGTCATCACCCAGACACATCCCCCGGTGTTACTGTATAATGCCCCATTCCCAGCAGTCACCTCTCCAGTCATTACCTGGACACGTCCCCCCGGTGTTACTGTATAATGCCCCATTCCCAGCAGTCACCTCTCCAGTCATCACCCAGACACATCCCCTGGTGTTACTGTATAATGCCCCATTCCCAGCAGTCACCTCTCTAGTCATCACCCAGACACATCCCCCGGTGTTACTGTATAATGCCCCATTCCCAGCAGTCACCTCTCCAGTCATCACCCAGACACATTCCCCATTGTTACTGTATAATGTCCCATTCCCAGCAGTCACCTCTCCAGTCATCACCCAGACACGTCCCCCGGTGTTACTGTATAATGCCCCATTCCCAGCAGTCACCTCTCCAGTCATCACCCAGACACGTCCCCTGGTGTTACTGTATAATATCCCATTCCCAGCAGTCACCTCTCCAGTCATCACCCAGACACATCCCCTGGTGTTACTGTATAATGTCCCATTCCTAGCAGTCACCTCTCCAGTCATCACCCAGACACATCCCCTGGTGTTACTGTATAATACCCCATTCCCAGCAGTCACCTCTCCAGTCATCACCCAGACACATCCCCTGGTGTTACTGTATAATGCCCCATTCCCAGCAGTCACCTCTCCAGTCATCACCCAGACACATACCCCGGTGTTACTGTATAATGTCCCATTCCCAGCAGTCACCTCTCCAGTCATCACCCAGACACATCCCCCGGTGTTACTGTATAATGTCCCATTCCCAGCAGTCACCTCTGCAGTCATCACCCAGACACATCCCCTGGTGTTACTGTTTAATGTCCCATTCCCAGCAGTCACCTCTCCAGTCATCACCCAGACACATCACCTGGTGTTACTGTATAATACCCCATTCCCAGCAGCCACCTCTCCAGTCATCACCCAGACACATCCCCCGGTGTTACCGTATAATGCCCCATTCCCAGCAGTCACCTCTCCAGTCATCACCCAGACACATCCCCTGGTGTTACTGTATAACACCCCATTCCCAGCAGTCACCTCTCCAGTCATCACCCAGACACATCCCCTGGTGTTACTGTATAATGTCCCATTCCCAGCAGTCACCTCTCCAGTCATCACCCAGACACGTCCCCCGGTGTTACTGTATAATGTCCCATTCCCAGCAGTCACCTCTCCAGTCATCACCCAGACACGTCCCCCGGTGTTACTGTATAATGCCCCATTCCCAGCAGTCACCTCTCCAGTCATCACCCAGACACATCCCCTGGTGTTACTGTATAATGCCCCATTCCCAGCAGTCACCTCTCCAGTCATCACCCAGACACATCCCCTGGTGTTACTGTATAACACCCCATTCCCAGCAGTCACCTCTCCAGTCATCACCCAGACACATCCCCTGGTGTTACTGTATAATGTCCCATTCCCAGCAGTCACCTCTCCAGTCATCACCCAGACACGTCCCCCGGTGTTACTGTATAATGTCCCATTCCCAGCAGTCACCTCTCCAGTCATCACCCAGACAAGTCCCCCGGTGTTACTGTATAATGCCCCATTCCCAGCAGTCACCTCTCCAGTCATCACCCAGACACATCCCCTGGTGTTACTGTATAATGCCCCATTCCCAGCAGTCACCTCTCCAGTCATCACCCAGACACATCCCCCGGTGTTACTGTATAATGTCCCATTCCCAGCAGTCACCTCTCCAGTCATCACCCAGACACGTCCCCCGGTGTTACTGTATAATGCCCCATTCCCAGCAGTCACCTCTCCAGTCATCACCCAGACACATCCCCTGGTGTTACTGTATAATGCCCCATTCCCAGCAGTCACCTCTCCAGTCATCACCCAGACACATCCCCTGGTGTTACGGTATAATGTCCCATTCCCAGCAGTCACCTCTCCAGTCATCACCCAGACACGTCCCCCGGTGTTACTGTATAATGTCCCATTCCCAGCAGTCACCTCTCCAGTCATCACCCAGACAAGTCCCCCGGTGTTACTGTATAATGCCCCATTCCCGGCAGTCACCTCTCCAGTCATCACCCAGACACATCCCCTGGTGTTACTGTATAATGTCACATTCCCAGCAGTCACCTCTCCAGTCATCACCCAGACACGTCCCCCGGTGTTACTGTATAATGCCCCATTCCCAGCAGTCACCTCTCCAGTCATCACCCAGACACGTCCCCCGGTGTTACTGTATAATGCCCCATTCCCAGCAGTCACCTCTCCAGTCATCACCCAGACACATCCCCTGGTGTTACTGTATAATGCCCCATTCCCAGCAGTCACCTCTCCAGTCATCACCCAGACACATCCCCCGGTGTTACTGTATAATGCCCCATTCCCAGCAGTCACCTCTCCAGTCATCACCCAGACACATCCCCTGGTGTTACTGTATAATGCCCCATTCCCAGCAGTCACCTCTCCAGTCATCACCCAGACACATCCCCCGGTGTTACTGTATAATGCCCCATTCCCAGCAGTCATCTCTCCAGTCATTACCTGGACACGTCCCCCCGGTGTTACTGTATAATGCCCCATTCCCAGCAGTCACCTCTCCAGTCATCACCCAGACACGTCCCCCGGTGTTACTGTATAATGCCCCATTCCCAGCAGTCACCTCTCCAGTCATCACCCAGACACATCCCCTGGTGTTACTGTATAATGTCCCATTCCCAGCAGTCACCTCTCCAGTCATCACCCAGACACGTCCCCCGGTGTTACTGTATAATGCCCCATTCCCAGCAGTCACCTCTCCAGTCATCACCCAGACACGTCCCCCGGTGTTACTGTATAATGCCCTATTCCCAGCAGTCACCTCTCCAGTCATCACCCAGACACATCCCCCGGTGTTACTGTATAATGCCCCATTCCCAGCAGTCACCTCTCCAGTCATTACCTGGACACGTCCCCTGGTGTTACTGTATAATGTCCCATTCCCAGCAGTCACCTCTCCAGTCATCACCCAGACACGTCCCCCGGTGTTACTGTATAATGTCCCATTCCCAGCAGTCACCTCTCCAGTCATCACCCAGACACATCCCCTGGTGTTACGGTATAATGTCCCATTCCCAGCAGTCACCTCTCCAGTCATCACCCAGACACATCCCCTGGTGTTACTGTATAATGCCCCATTCCCAGCAGTCACCTCTCCAGTCATCACCCAGACACATCCCCCGGTGTTACTGTATAATGTCCCATTCCCAGCAGTCACCTCTCCAGTCATCACCCAGACACATCCCCTGGTGTTACTGTATAATGCCCCATTCCCAGCAGTCACCTCTCCAGTCATCACCCAGACACATCCCCCGGTGTTACTGTATAATGCCCCATTCCCAGCAGTCACCTCTCCAGTCATCACCCAGACACATCCCCTGGTGTTACTGTATAATGCCCCATTCCCAGCAGTCACCTCTCCAGTCATCACCCAGACACATCCCCCGGTGTTACTGTATAATGCCCCATTCCCAGCAGTCACCTCTCCAGTCATTACCTGGACACGTCCCCCCGGTGTTACTGTATAATGCCCCATTCCCAGCAGTCACCTCTCCAGTCATCACCCAGACACATCCCCTGGTGTTACTGTATAATGCCCCATTCCCAGCAGTCACCTCTCTAGTCATCACCCAGACACATCCCCCGGTGTTACTGTATAATGCCCCATTCCCAGCAGTCACCTCTCCAGTCATCACCCAGACACATTCCCCATTGTTACTGTATAATGTCCCATTCCCAGCAGTCACCTCTCCAGTCATCACCCAGACACGTCCCCCGGTGTTACTGTATAATGCCCCATTCCCAGCAGTCACCTCTCCAGTCATCACCCAGACACGTCCCCTGGTGTTACTGTATAATATCCCATTCCCAGCAGTCACCTCTCCAGTCATCACCCAGACACATCCCCTGGTGTTACTGTATAATGTCCCATTCCTAGCAGTCACCTCTCCAGTCATCACCCAGACACATCCCCTGGTGTTACTGTATAATACCCCATTCCCAGCAGTCACCTCTCCAGTCATCACCCAGACACATCCCCTGGTGTTACTGTATAATGCCCCATTCCCAGCAGTCACCTCTCCAGTCATCACCCAGACACATACCCCGGTGTTACTGTATAATGTCCCATTCCCAGCAGTCACCTCTCCAGTCATCACCCAGACACATCCCCCGGTGTTACTGTATAATGTCCCATTCCCAGCAGTCACCTCTGCAGTCATCACCCAGACACATCCCCTGGTGTTACTGTTTAATGTCCCATTCCCAGCAGTCACCTCTCCAGTCATCACCCAGACACATCACCTGGTGTTACTGTATAATACCCCATTCCCAGCAGCCACCTCTCCAGTCATCACCCAGACACATCCCCCGGTGTTACCGTATAATGCCCCATTCCCAGCAGTCACCTCTCCAGTCATCACCCAGACACATCCCCTGGTGTTACTGTATAACACCCCATTCCCAGCAGTCACCTCTCCAGTCATCACCCAGACACATCCCCTGGTGTTACTGTATAATGTCCCATTCCCAGCAGTCACCTCTCCAGTCATCACCCAGACACGTCCCCCGGTGTTACTGTATAATGTCCCATTCCCAGCAGTCACCTCTCCAGTCATCACCCAGACACGTCCCCCGGTGTTACTGTATAATGCCCCATTCCCAGCAGTCACCTCTCCAGTCATCACCCAGACACATCCCCTGGTGTTACTGTATAATGCCCCATTCCCAGCAGTCACCTCTCCAGTCATCACCCAGACACATCCCCTGGTGTTACTGTATAACACCCCATTCCCAGCAGTCACCTCTCCAGTCATCACCCAGACACATCCCCTGGTGTTACTGTATAATGTCCCATTCCCAGCAGTCACCTCTCCAGTCATCACCCAGACACGTCCCCCGGTGTTACTGTATAATGTCCCATTCCCAGCAGTCACCTCTCCAGTCATCACCCAGACAAGTCCCCCGGTGTTACTGTATAATGCCCCATTCCCAGCAGTCACCTCTCCAGTCATCACCCAGTCACATCCCCTGGTGTTACTGTATAATGCCCCATTCCCAGCAGTCACCTCTCCAGTCATCACCCAGACACATCCCCCGGTGTTACTGTATAATGTCCCATTCCCAGCAGTCACCTCTCCAGTCATCACCCAGACACGTCCCCCGGTGTTACTGTATAATGCCCCATTCCCAGCAGTCACCTCTCCAGTCATCACCCAGACACATCCCCTGGTGTTACTGTATAATGCCCCATTCCCAGCAGTCACCTCTCCAGTCATCACCCAGACACATCCCCTGGTGTTACGGTATAATGTCCCATTCCCAGCAGTCACCTCTCCAGTCATCACCCAGACACATCCCCTGGTGTTACTGTATAACACCCCATTCCCAGCAGTCACCTCTCCAGTCATCACCCAGACACATCCCCTGGTGTTACTGTATAATGTCCCATTCCCAGCAGTCACCTCTCCAGTCATCACCCAGACACATCCCCTGGTGTTACTGTATAATGCCCCATTCCCAGCAGTCACCTCTCCAGTCATCACCCAGACACATCCCCTGGTGTTACTGTATAACACCCCATTCCCAGCAGTCACCTCTCCAGTCATCACCCAGACACATCCCCTGGTGTTACTGTATAATGTCCCATTCCCAGCAGTCACCTCTCCAGTCATCACCCAGACACGTCCCCCGGTGTTACTGTATAATGTCCCATTCCCAGCAGTCACCTCTCCAGTCATCACCCAGACAAGTCCCCCGGTGTTACTGTATAATGCCCCATTCCCGGCAGTCACCTCTCCAGTCATCACCCAGACACATCCCCTGGTGTTACTGTATAATGTCACATTCCCAGCAGTCACCTCTCCAGTCATCACCCAGACACGTCCCCCGGTGTTACTGTATAATGCCCCATTCCCAGCAGTCACCTCTCCAGTCATCACCCAGACACGTCCCCCGGTGTTACTGTATAATGCCCCATTCCCAGCAGTCACCTCTCCAGTCATCACCCAGACACATCCCCTGGTGTTACTGTATAATGCCCCATTCCCAGCAGTCACCTCTCCAGTCATCACCCAGACACATCCCCCGGTGTTACTGTATAATGCCCCATTCCCAGCAGTCACCTCTCCAGTCATCACCCAGACACATCCCCTGGTGTTACTGTATAATGCCCCATTCCCAGCAGTCACCTCTCCAGTCATCACCCAGACACATCCCCCGGTGTTACTGTATAATGCCCCATTCCCAGCAGTCATCTCTCCAGTCATTACCTGGACACGTCCCCCCGGTGTTACTGTATAATGCCCCATTCCCAGCAGTCACCTCTCCAGTCATCACCCAGACACATCCCCCGGTGTTACTGTATAATGCCCCATTCCCAGCAGTCACCTCTCCAGTCATCACCCAGACACATTCCCTGGTGTTACTGTATAATGCCCCATTCCCGGCAGTCACCTCTCCAGGCATCACCCAGACACATCCCCTGGTGTTACTGTATAATGCCCCATTCCCGGCAGTCACCTCTCCAGTCATCACCCAGACACATCCCCCTGTGTTACTGTATAATGTCCCATTCCCAGCAGTCACCTCTCCAGGCATCACCCAGACACATCCCCTGGTGTTACTGTATAATGCCCCATTCCCAGCAGTCACCTCTCCTGTCATCACCCATACACATCCCCTGGTGTTACTGTATAATGTCCCATTCCCAGCAGTCACCTCTCCAGTCATCACCCAGACACATCCCCTGGTGTTACTGTATAATGTCCCATTCCCAGCAGTCACCTCTCCAGTCATCACCCAGACACGTCCCCCGGTGTTACTGTATAATGCCCCATTCCCAGCAGTCACCTCTCCAGTCATCACCCAGACACATCCCCTGGTGTTACTGTATAGTGCCCCATTCCCAGCAGTCACCTCTCCAGTCATCACCCAGACACATCCCCTGGTGTTACTGTATAACACCCCATTCCCAGCAGTCACCTCTCCAGTCATCACCCAGACACATCCCCTGGTGTTACTGTATAATGTCCCATTCCCAGCAGTCACCTCTCCAGTCATCACCCAGACACGTCCCCCGGTGTTACTGTATAATGTCCCATTCCCAGCAGTCACCTCTCCAGTCATCACCCAGACACGTCCCCCGGTGTTACTGTATAATGCCCCATTCCCAGCAGTCACCTCTCCACTCATCACCCAGACACATCCCCTGGTGTTACTGTATAATGCCCCATTCCCAGCAGTCACCTCTCCAGTCATCACCCAGACACATCCCCCGGTGTTACTGTATAATGTCCCATTCCCAGCAGTCACCTCTCCAGTCATCACCCAGACACATCCCCCGGTGTTACTGTATAATGTCCCATTCCCAGCAGTCACCTCTCCAGTCATCACCCAGACACATCCCCTGGTGTTACTGTATAATGCCCCATTCCCAGCAGTCACCTCTCCAGTCATCACCCAGACACATCCCCCGGTGTTACTGTATAATGCCCCATTCCCAGCAGTCACCTCTCCAGTCATCACCCAGACACATCCCCTGGTGTTACTGTATAATGCCCCATTCCCAGCAGTCACCTCTCCAGTCATCACCCAGACACATCCCCCGGTGTTACTGTATAATGCCCCATTCCCAGCAGTCACCTCTCCAGTCATTACCTGGACACGTCCCCCCGGTGTTACTGTATAATGCCCCATTCCCAGCAGTCACCTCTCCAGTCATCACCCAGACACATCCCCTGGTGTTACTGTATAATGCCCCATTCCCAGCAGTCACCTCTCTAGTCATCACCCAGACACATCCCCCGGTGTTACTGTATAATGCCCCATTCCCAGCAGTCACCTCTCCAGTCATCACCCAGACACATTCCCCATTGTTACTGTATAATGTCCCATTCCCAGCAGTCACCTCTCCAGTCATCACCCAGACACGTCCCCCGGTGTTACTGTATAATGCCCCATTCCCAGCAGTCACCTCTCCAGTCATCACCCAGACACGTCCCCTGGTGTTACTGTATAATATCCCATTCCCAGCAGTCACCTCTCCAGTCATCACCCAGACACATCCCCTGGTGTTACTGTATAATGTCCCATTCCTAGCAGTCACCTCTCCAGTCATCACCCAGACACATCCCCTGGTGTTACTGTATAATACCCCATTCCCAGCAGTCACCTCTCCAGTCATCACCCAGACACATCCCCTGGTGTTACTGTATAATGCCCCATTCCCAGCAGTCACCTCTCCAGTCATCACCCAGACACATACCCCGGTGTTACTGTATAATGTCCCATTCCCAGCAGTCACCTCTCCAGTCATCACCCAGACACATCCCCCGGTGTTACTGTATAATGTCCCATTCCCAGCAGTCACCTCTGCAGTCATCACCCAGACACATCCCCTGGTGTTACTGTTTAATGTCCCATTCCCAGCAGTCACCTCTCCAGTCATCACCCAGACACATCACCTGGTGTTACTGTATAATACCCCATTCCCAGCAGCCACCTCTCCAGTCATCACCCAGACACATCCCCCGGTGTTACCGTATAATGCCCCATTCCCAGCAGTCACCTCTCCAGTCATCACCCAGACACATCCCCTGGTGTTACTGTATAACACCCCATTCCCAGCAGTCACCTCTCCAGTCATCACCCAGACACATCCCCTGGTGTTACTGTATAATGTCCCATTCCCAGCAGTCACCTCTCCAGTCATCACCCAGACACGTCCCCCGGTGTTACTGTATAATGTCCCATTCCCAGCAGTCACCTCTCCAGTCATCACCCAGACACGTCCCCCGGTGTTACTGTATAATGCCCCATTCCCAGCAGTCACCTCTCCAGTCATCACCCAGACACATCCCCTGGTGTTACTGTATAATGCCCCATTCCCAGCAGTCACCTCTCCAGTCATCACCCAGACACATCCCCTGGTGTTACTGTATAACACCCCATTCCCAGCAGTCACCTCTCCAGTCATCACCCAGACACATCCCCTGGTGTTACTGTATAATGTCCCATTCCCAGCAGTCACCTCTCCAGTCATCACCCAGACACGTCCCCCGGTGTTACTGTATAATGTCCCATTCCCAGCAGTCACCTCTCCAGTCATCACCCAGACAAGTCCCCCGGTGTTACTGTATAATGCCCCATTCCCAGCAGTCACCTCTCCAGTCATCACCCAGACACATCCCCTGGTGTTACTGTATAATGCCCCATTCCCAGCAGTCACCTCTCCAGTCATCACCCAGACACATCCCCCGGTGTTACTGTATAATGTCCCATTCCCAGCAGTCACCTCTCCAGTCATCACCCAGACACGTCCCCCGGTGTTACTGTATAATGCCCCATTCCCAGCAGTCACCTCTCCAGTCATCACCCAGACACATCCCCTGGTGTTACTGTATAATGCCCCATTCCCAGCAGTCACCTCTCCAGTCATCACCCAGACACATCCCCTGGTGTTACGGTATAATGTCCCATTCCCAGCAGTCACCTCTCCAGTCATCACCCAGACACGTCCCCCGGTGTTACTGTATAATGTCCCATTCCCAGCAGTCACCTCTCCAGTCATCACCCAGACAAGTCCCCCGGTGTTACTGTATAATGCCCCATTCCCGGCAGTCACCTCTCCAGTCATCACCCAGACACATCCCCTGGTGTTACTGTATAATGTCACATTCCCAGCAGTCACCTCTCCAGTCATCACCCAGACACGTCCCCCGGTGTTACTGTATAATGCCCCATTCCCAGCAGTCACCTCTCCAGTCATCACCCAGACACGTCCCCCGGTGTTACTGTATAATGCCCCATTCCCAGCAGTCACCTCTCCAGTCATCACCCAGACACATCCCCTGGTGTTACTGTATAATGCCCCATTCCCAGCAGTCACCTCTCCAGTCATCACCCAGACACATCCCCCGGTGTTACTGTATAATGCCCCATTCCCAGCAGTCACCTCTCCAGTCATCACCCAGACACATCCCCTGGTGTTACTGTATAATGCCCCATTCCCAGCAGTCACCTCTCCAGTCATCACCCAGACACATCCCCCGGTGTTACTGTATAATGCCCCATTCCCAGCAGTCATCTCTCCAGTCATTACCTGGACACGTCCCCCCGGTGTTACTGTATAATGCCCCATTCCCAGCAGTCACCTCTCCAGTCATCACCCAGACACATCCCCCGGTGTTACTGTATAATGCCCCATTCCCAGCAGTCACCTCTCCAGTCATCACCCAGACACATTCCCTGGTGTTACTGTATAATGCCCCATTCCCGGCAGTCACCTCTCCAGGCATCACCCAGACACATCCCCTGGTGTTACTGTATAATGCCCCATTCCCGGCAGTCACCTCTCCAGTCATCACCCAGACACATCCCCCTGTGTTAATGTATAATGTCCCATTCCCAGCAGTCACCTCTCCAGGCATCACCCAGACACATCCCCTGGTGTTACTGTATAATGCCCCATTCCCAGCAGTCACCTCTCCTGTCATCACCCATACACATCCCCTGGTGTTACTGTATAATGTCCCATTCCCAGCAGTCACCTCTCCAGTCATCACCCAGACACATCCCCTGGTGTTACTGTATAATGTCCCATTCCCAGCAGTCACCTCTCCAGTCATCACCCAGACACGTCCCCCGGTGTTACTGTATAATGCCCCATTCCCAGCAGTCACCTCTCCAGTCATCACCCAGACACATCCCCTGGTGTTACTGTATAGTGCCCCATTCCCAGCAGTCACCTCTCCAGTCATCACCCAGACACATCCCCTGGTGTTACTGTATAACACCCCATTCCCAGCAGTCACCTCTCCAGTCATCACCCAGACACATCCCCTGGTGTTACTGTATAATGTCCCATTCCCAGCAGTCACCTCTCCAGTCATCACCCAGACACGTCCCCCGGTGTTACTGTATAATGTCCCATTCCCAGCAGTCACCTCTCCAGTCATCACCCAGACACGTCCCCCGGTGTTACTGTATAATGCCCCATTCCCAGCAGTCACCTCTCCAGTCATCACCCAGACACATCCCCTGGTGTTACTGTATAATGCCCCATTCCCAGCAGTCACCTCTCCAGTCATCACCCAGACACATCCCCCGGTGTTACTGTATAATGTCCCATTCCCAGCAGTCACCTCTCCAGTCATCACCCAGACACGTCCCCCGGTGTTACTGTATAATGCCCCATTCCCAGCAGTCACCTCTCCAGTCATCACCCAGACACATCCCCTGGTGTTACTGTATAATGCCCCATTCCCAGCAGTCACCTCTCCAGTCATCACCCAGACACATCCCCTGGTGTTACGGTATAATGTCCCATTCCCAGCAGTCACCTCTCCAGTCATCACCCAGACACATCCCCTGGTGTTACTGTATAACACCCCATTCCCAGCAGTCACCTCTCCAGTCATCACCCAGACACATCCCCTGGTGTTACTGTATAATGTCCCATTCCCAGCAGTCACCTCTCCAGTCATCACCCAGACACGTCCCCCGGTGTTACTGTGTAATGTCCCATTCCCGGCAGTCACCTCTCCAGTCATCACCCAGACACGTCCCCCGGTGTTACTGTATAATGCCCCATTCCCAGGAGTCACCTCTCCAGTCATCACCCAGACACATCCCCTGGTGTTACTGTATAATGTCCCATTCCCAGCAGTCACCTCTCCAGTCATCACCCAGACACGTCCCCCGGTGTTACTGTATAATGCCCCATTCCCAGCAGTCACCTCTCCAGTCATCACCCAGACACGTCCCCCGGTGTTACTGTATAATGCCCCATTCCCAGCAGTCACCTCTCCAGTCATCACCCAGACACATCCCCTGGTGTTACTGTATAATGCCCCATTCCCAGCAGTCACCTCTCCAGTCATCACCCAGACACATCCCCTGGTGTTACTGTATAATGCCCCATTCCCAGCAGTCACCTCTCCAGTCATCACCCAGACACATCCCCCGGTGTTACTGTATAATGTCCCATTCCCAGCAGTCACCTCTCCAGTCATCACCCAGACACATCCCCTGGTGTTACTGTATAATGCCCCATTCCCAGCAGTCACCTCTCCAGTCATCACCCAGACACATCCCCCGGTGTTACTGTATAATGCCCCATTCCCAGCAGTCACCTCTCCAGTCATCACCCAGACACATCCCCCGGTGTTACTGTATAATGCCCCATTCCCAGCAGTCACCTCTCCAGTCATCACCCAGACACATCCCCTGGTGTTACTGTATAATGCCCCATTCCCAGCAGTCACCTCTCTAGTCATCACCCAGACACATCCCCCGGTGTTACTGTATAATGCCCCATTCCCAGCAGTCACCTCTCCAGTCATCACCCAGACACATTCCCCATTGTTACTGTATAATGTCCCATTCCCAGCAGTCACCTCTCCAGTCATCACCCAGACACGTCCCCCGGTGTTACTGTATAATGCCCCATTCCCAGCAGTCACCTCTCCAGTCATCACCCAGACACGTCCCCTGGTGTTACTGTATAATATCCCATTCCCAGCAGTCACCTCTCCAGTCATCACCCAGACACATCCCCTGGTGTTACTGTATAATGTCCCATTCCTAGCAGTCACCTCTCCAGTCATCACCCAGACACATCCCCTGGTGTTACTGTATAATACCCCATTCCCAGCAGTCACCTCTCCAGTCATCACCCAGACACATCCCCTGGTGTTACTGTATAATGCCCCATTCCCAGCAGTCACCTCTCCAGTCATCACCCAGACACATACCCCGGTGTTACTGTATAATGTCCCATTCCCAGCAGTCACCTCTCCAGTCATCACCCAGACACATCCCCCGGTGTTACTGTATAATGTCCCATTCCCAGCAGTCACCTCTGCAGTCATCACCCAGACACATCCCCTGGTGTTACTGTTTAATGTCCCATTCCCAGCAGTCACCTCTCCAGTCATCACCCAGACACATCACCTGGTGTTACTGTATAATACCCCATTCCCAGCAGCCACCTCTCCAGTCATCACCCAGACACATCCCCCGGTGTTACCGTATAATGCCCCATTCCCAGCAGTCACCTCTCCAGTCATCACCCAGACACATCCCCTGGTGTTACTGTATAACACCCCATTCCCAGCAGTCACCTCTCCAGTCATCACCCAGACACATCCCCTGGTGTTACTGTATAATGTCCCATTCCCAGCAGTCACCTCTCCAGTCATCACCCAGACACGTCCCCCGGTGTTACTGTATAATGTCCCATTCCCAGCAGTCACCTCTCCAGTCATCACCCAGACACGTCCCCCGGTGTTACTGTATAATGCCCCATTCCCAGCAGTCACCTCTCCAGTCATCACCCAGACACATCCCCTGGTGTTACTGTATAATGCCCCATTCCCAGCAGTCACCTCTCCAGTCATCACCCAGACACATCCCCTGGTGTTACTGTATAACACCCCATTCCCAGCAGTCACCTCTCCAGTCATCACCCAGACACATCCCCTGGTGTTACTGTATAATGTCCCATTCCCAGCAGTCACCTCTCCAGTCATCACCCAGACACGTCCCCCGGTGTTACTGTATAATGTCCCATTCCCAGCAGTCACCTCTCCAGTCATCACCCAGACACGTCCCCCGGTGTTACTGTATAATGCCCCATTCCCAGCAGTCACCTCTCCAGTCATCACCCAGACACATCCCCTGGTGTTACTGTATAATGCCCCATTCCCAGCAGTCACCTCTCCAGTCATCACCCAGACACATCCCCCGGTGTTACTGTATAATGTCCCATTCCCAGCAGTCACCTCTCCAGTCATCACCCAGACACGTCCCCCGGTGTTACTGTATAATGCCCCATTCCCAGCAGTCACCTCTCCAGTCATCACCCAGACACATCCCCTGGTGTTACTGTATAATGCCCCATTCCCAGCAGTCACCTCTCCAGTCATCACCCAGACACATCCCCTGGTGTTACGGTATAATGTCCCATTCCCAGCAGTCACCTCTCCAGTCATCACCCAGACACATCCCCTGGTGTTACTGTATAACACCCCATTCCCAGCAGTCACCTCTCCAGTCATCACCCAGACACATCCCCTGGTGTTACTGTATAATGTCCCATTCCCAGCAGTCACCTCTCCAGTCATCACCCAGACACGTCCCCCGGTGTTACTGTGTAATGTCCCATTCCCGGCAGTCACCTCTCCAGTCATCACCCAGACACGTCCCCCGGTGTTACTGTATAATGCCCCATTCCCAGCAGTCACCTCTCCAGTCATCACCCAGACACATCCCCTGGTGTTACTGTATAATGTCCCATTCCCAGCAGTCACCTCTCCAGTCATCACCCAGACACGTCCCCCGGTGTTACTGTATAATGCCCCATTCCCAGCAGTCACCTCTCCAGTCATCACCCAGACACGTCCCCCGGTGTTACTGTATAATGCCCCATTCCCAGCAGTCACCTCTCCAGTCATCACCCAGACACATCCCCTGGTGTTACTGTATAATGCCCCATTCCCAGCAGTCACCTCTCCAGTCATCACCCAGACACATCCCCCGGTGTTACTGTATAATGCCTCATTCCCAGCAGTCACCTCTCCAGTCATCACCCAGACACATCCCCTGGTGTTACTGTATAATGCCCCATTCCCAGCAGTCACCTCTCCAGTCATCACCCAGACACATCCCCCGGTGTTACTGTATAATGCCCCATTCCCAGCAGTCACCTCTCCAGTCATTACCTGGACACGTCCCCCCGGTGTTACTGTATAATGCCCCATTCCCAGCAGTCACCTCTCCAGTCATCACCCAGACACATCCCCCGGTGTTACTGTATAATGCCCCATTCCCAGCAGTCACCTCTCCAGTCATCACCCAGACACATCCCCTGGTGTTACTGTATAATGCCCCATTCCCGGCAGTCACCTCTCCAGGCATCACCCAGACACGTCCCCCGGTGTTACTGTATAATGCCCCATTCCCAGCAGTCACCTCTCCAGTCATCACCCAGACACATCCCCTGGTGTTACTGTATAATGCCCCATTCCCAGCAGTCACCTCTCCAGTCATCACCCAGACACATCCCCTGGTGTTACTGTATAACACCCCATTCCCAGCAGTCACCTCTCCAGTCATCACCCAGACACATCCCCTGGTGTTACTGTATAATGTCCCATTCCCAGCAGTCACCTCTCCAGTCATCACCCAGACACGTCCCCCGGTGTTACTGTATAATGCCCCATTCCCAGCAGTCACCTCTCCAGTCATCACCCAGACACATCCCCCGGTGTTACTGTATAATGCCCCATTCCCAGCAGTCACCTCTCCAGTCATCACCCAGACACATCCCCCGGTGTTACTGTATAATGTCCCATTCCCAGCAGTCACCTCTCCAGTCATCACCCAGACACGTCCCCCGGTGTTACTGTATAATGCCCCATTCCCAGCAGTCACCTCTCCAGTCATCACCCAGACACATCCCCTGGTGTTACTGTATAATGCCCCATTCCCAGCAGTCACCTCTCCAGTCATCACCCAGACACATCCCCTGGTGTTACGGTATAATGTCCCATTCCCAGCAGTCACCTCTCCAGTCATCACCCAGACACATCCCCTGGTGTTACTGTATAACACCCCATTCCCAGCAGTCACCTCTCCAGTCATCACCCAGACACATCCCTGGTGTTACTGTATAATGTCCCATTCCCAGCAGTCACCTCTCCAGTCATCACCCAGACACGTCCCCCGGTGTTACTGTGTAATGTCCCATTCCCGGCAGTCATCTCTCCAGTCATCACCCAGACACGTCCCCCGGTGTTACTGTATAATGCCCCATTCCCAGCAGTCACCTCTCCAGTCATCACCCAGACACATCCCCTGGTGTTACTGTATAATGTCCCATTCCCAGCAGTCACCTCTCCAGTCATCACCCAGACACGTCCCCCGGTGTTACTGTATAATGCCCCATTCCCAGCAGTCACCTCTCCAGTCATCACCCAGACACGTCCCCCGGTGTTACTGTATAATGCCCCATTCCCAGCAGTCACCTCTCCAGTCATCACCCAGACACATCCCCTGGTGTTACTGTATAATGCCCCATTCCCAGCAGTCACCTCTCCAGTCATCACCCAGACACATCCCCCGGTGTTACTGTATAATGTCCCATTCCCAGCAGTCACCTCTCCAGTCATCACCCAGACACATCCCCTGGTGTTACTGTATAATGCCCCATTCCCAGCAGTCACCTCTCCAGTCATCACCCAGACACATCCCCCGGTGTTACTGTATAATGCCCCATTCCCAGCAGTCACCTCTCCAGTCATCACCCAGACACATCCCCTGGTGTTACTGTATAATGCCCCATTCCCAGCAGTCACCTCTCCAGTCATCACCCAGACACATCCCCCGGTGTTACTGTATAATGCCCCATTCCCAGCAGTCACCTCTCCAGTCATTACCTGGACACGTCCCCCCGGTGTTACTGTATAATGCCCCATTCCCAGCAGTCACCTCTCCAGTCATCACCCAGACACATCCCCTGGTGTTACTGTATAATGCCCCATTCCCAGCAGTCACCTCTCTAGTCATCACCCAGACACATCCCCCGGTGTTACTGTATAATGCCCCATTCCCAGCAGTCACCTCTCCAGTCATCACCCAGACACATTCCCCATTGTTACTGTATAATGTCCCATTCCCAGCAGTCACCTCTCCAGTCATCACCCAGACACGTCCCCCGGTGTTACTGTATAATGCCCCATTCCCAGCAGTCACCTCTCCAGTCATCACCCAGACACGTCCCCTGGTGTTACTGTATAATATCCCATTCCCAGCAGTCACCTCTCCAGTCATCACCCAGACACATCCCCTGGTGTTACTGTATAATGTCCCATTCCTAGCAGTCACCTCTCCAGTCATCACCCAGACACATCCCCTGGTGTTACTGTATAATACCCCATTCCCAGCAGTCACCTCTCCAGTCATCACCCAGACACATCCCCTGGTGTTACTGTATAATGCCCCATTCCCAGCAGTCACCTCTCCAGTCATCACCCAGACACATACCCCGGTGTTACTGTATAATGTCCCATTCCCAGCAGTCACCTCTCCAGTCATCACCCAGACACATCCCCCGGTGTTACTGTATAATGTCCCATTCCCAGCAGTCACCTCTGCAGTCATCACCCAGACACATCCCCTGGTGTTACTGTTTAATGTCCCATTCCCAGCAGTCACCTCTCCAGTCATCACCCAGACACATCACCTGGTGTTACTGTATAATACCCCATTCCCAGCAGCCACCTCTCCAGTCATCACCCAGACACATCCCCCGGTGTTACCGTATAATGCCCCATTCCCAGCAGTCACCTCTCCAGTCATCACCCAGACACATCCCCTGGTGTTACTGTATAACACCCCATTCCCAGCAGTCACCTCTCCAGTCATCACCCAGACACATCCCCTGGTGTTACTGTATAATGTCCCATTCCCAGCAGTCACCTCTCCAGTCATCACCCAGACACGTCCCCCGGTGTTACTGTATAATGTCCCATTCCCAGCAGTCACCTCTCCAGTCATCACCCAGACACGTCCCCCGGTGTTACTGTATAATGCCCCATTCCCAGCAGTCACCTCTCCAGTCATCACCCAGACACATCCCCTGGTGTTACTGTATAATGCCCCATTCCCAGCAGTCACCTCTCCAGTCATCACCCAGACACATCCCCTGGTGTTACTGTATAACACCCCATTCCCAGCAGTCACCTCTCCAGTCATCACCCAGACACATCCCCTGGTGTTACTGTATAATGTCCCATTCCCAGCAGTCACCTCTCCAGTCATCACCCAGACACGTCCCCCGGTGTTACTGTATAATGTCCCATTCCCAGCAGTCACCTCTCCAGTCATCACCCAGACAAGTCCCCCGGTGTTACTGTATAATGCCCCATTCCCAGCAGTCACCTCTCCAGTCATCACCCAGACACATCCCCTGGTGTTACTGTATAATGCCCCATTCCCAGCAGTCACCTCTCCAGTCATCACCCAGACACATCCCCCGGTGTTACTGTATAATGTCCCATTCCCAGCAGTCACCTCTCCAGTCATCACCCAGACACGTCCCCCGGTGTTACTGTATAATGCCCCATTCCCAGCAGTCACCTCTCCAGTCATCACCCAGACACATCCCCTGGTGTTACTGTATAATGCCCCATTCCCAGCAGTCACCTCTCCAGTCATCACCCAGACACATCCCCTGGTGTTACGGTATAATGTCCCATTCCCAGCAGTCACCTCTCCAGTCATCACCCAGACACATCCCCTGGTGTTACTGTATAACGCCCCATTCCCAGCAGTCACCTCTCCAGTCATCACCCAGACACATCCCCTGGTGTTACTGTATAATGTCCCATTCCCAGCAGTCACCTCTCCAGTCATCACCCAGACACATCCCCTGGTGTTACTGTATAATGCCCCATTCCCAGCAGTCACCTCTCCAGTCATCACCCAGACACATCCCCTGGTGTTACTGTATAACACCCCATTCCCAGCAGTCACCTCTCCAGTCATCACCCAGACACATCCCCTGGTGTTACTGTATAATGTCCCATTCCCAGCAGTCACCTCTCCAGTCATCACCCAGACACGTCCCCCGGTGTTACTGTATAATGTCCCATTCCCAGCAGTCACCTCTCCAGTCATCACCCAGACAAGTCCCCCGGTGTTACTGTATAATGCCCCATTCCCGGCAGTCACCTCTCCAGTCATCACCCAGACACATCCCCTGGTGTTACTGTATAATGTCACATTCCCAGCAGTCACCTCTCCAGTCATCACCCAGACACGTCCCCCGGTGTTACTGTATAATGCCCCATTCCCAGCAGTCACCTCTCCAGTCATCACCCAGACACGTCCCCCGGTGTTACTGTATAATGCCCCATTCCCAGCAGTCACCTCTCCAGTCATCACCCAGACACATCCCCTGGTGTTACTGTATAATGCCCCATTCCCAGCAGTCACCTCTCCAGTCATCACCCAGACACATCCCCCGGTGTTACTGTATAATGCCCCATTCCCAGCAGTCACCTCTCCAGTCATCACCCAGACACATCCCCTGGTGTTACTGTATAATGCCCCATTCCCAGCAGTCACCTCTCCAGTCATCACCCAGACACATCCCCCGGTGTTACTGTATAATGCCCCATTCCCAGCAGTCATCTCTCCAGTCATTACCTGGACACGTCCCCCCGGTGTTACTGTATAATGCCCCATTCCCAGCAGTCACCTCTCCAGTCATCACCCAGACACATCCCCCGGTGTTACTGTATAATGCCCCATTCCCAGCAGTCACCTCTCCAGTCATCACCCAGACACATTCCCTGGTGTTACTGTATAATGCCCCATTCCCGGCAGTCACCTCTCCAGGCATCACCCAGACACATCCCCTGGTGTTACTGTATAATGCCCCATTCCCGGCAGTCACCTCTCCAGTCATCACCCAGACACATCCCCCTGTGTTACTGTATAATGTCCCATTCCCAGCAGTCACCTCTCCAGGCATCACCCAGACACATCCCCTGGTGTTACTGTATAATGCCCCATTCCCAGCAGTCACCTCTCCTGTCATCACCCATACACATCCCCTGGTGTTACTGTATAATGTCCCATTCCCAGCAGTCACCTCTCCAGTCATCACCCAGACACATCCCCTGGTGTTACTGTATAATGTCCCATTCCCAGCAGTCACCTCTCCAGTCATCACCCAGACACGTCCCCCGGTGTTACTGTATAATGCCCCATTCCCAGCAGTCACCTCTCCAGTCATCACCCAGACACATCCCCTGGTGTTACTGTATAGTGCCCCATTCCCAGCAGTCACCTCTCCAGTCATCACCCAGACACATCCCCTGGTGTTACTGTATAACACCCCATTCCCAGCAGTCACCTCTCCAGTCATCACCCAGACACATCCCCTGGTGTTACTGTATAATGTCCCATTCCCAGCAGTCACCTCTCCAGTCATCACCCAGACACGTCCCCCGGTGTTACTGTATAATGTCCCATTCCCAGCAGTCACCTCTCCAGTCATCACCCAGACACGTCCCCCGGTGTTACTGTATAATGCCCCATTCCCAGCAGTCACCTCTCCAGTCATCACCCAGACACATCCCCTGGTGTTACTGTATAATGCCCCATTCCCAGCAGTCACCTCTCCAGTCATCACCCAGACACATCCCCCGGTGTTACTGTATAATGTCCCATTCCCAGCAGTCACCTCTCCAGTCATCACCCAGACACGTCCCCCGGTGTTACTGTATAATGCCCCATTCCCAGCAGTCACCTCTCCAGTCATCACCCAGACACATCCCCTGGTGTTACTGTATAATGCCCCATTCCCAGCAGTCACCTCTCCAGTCATCACCCAGACACATCCCCTGGTGTTACGGTATAATGTCCCATTCCCAGCAGTCACCTCTCCAGTCATCACCCAGACACATCCCCTGGTGTTACTGTATAACACCCCATTCCCAGCAGTCACCTCTCCAGTCATCACCCAGACACATCCCCTGGTGTTACTGTATAATGTCCCATTCCCAGCAGTCACCTCTCCAGTCATCACCCAGACACGTCCCCCGGTGTTACTGTGTAATGTCCCATTCCCGGCAGTCACCTCTCCAGTCATCACCCAGACACGTCCCCCGGTGTTACTGTATAATGCCCCATTCCCAGCAGTCACCTCTCCAGTCATCACCCAGACACATCCCCTGGTGTTACTGTATAATGTCCCATTCCCAGCAGTCACCTCTCCAGTCATCACCCAGACACGTCCCCCGGTGTTACTGTATAATGCCCCATTCCCAGCAGTCACCTCTCCAGTCATCACCCAGACACGTCCCCCGGTGTTACTGTATAATGCCCCATTCCCAGCAGTCACCTCTCCAGTCATCACCCAGACACATCCCCTGGTGTTACTGTATAATGCCCCATTCCCAGCAGTCACCTCTCCAGTCATCACCCAGACACATCCCCCGGTGTTACTGTATAATGCCCCATTCCCAGCAGTCACCTCTCCAGTCATCACCCAGACACATCCCCTGGTGTTACTGTATAATGCCCCATTCCCAGCAGTCACCTCTCCAGTCATCACCCAGACACATCCCCCGGTGTTACTGTATAATGCCCCATTCCCAGCAGTCACCTCTCCAGTCATTACCTGGACACGTCCCCCCGGTGTTACTGTATAATGCCCCATTCCCAGCAGTCACCTCTCCAGTCATCACCCAGACACATCCCCCGGTGTTACTGTATAATGCCCCATTCCCAGCAGTCACCTCTCTAGTCATCACCCAGACACATCTCCCGGTGTTACTGTATAATGCCCCATTCCCAGCAGTCACCTCTCCAGTCATCACCCAGACACATCCCCTGGTGTTACTGTATAATGCCCCATTCCCGGCAGTCACCTCTCCAGGCATCACCCAGACACATCCCCTGGTGTTACTGTATAATGCCCCATTCCCGGCAGTCACCTCTCCAGTCATCACCCAGACACATCCCCCTGTGTTACTGTATAATGTCCCATTCCCAGCAGTCACCTCTCCAGGCATCACCCAGACACATCCCCTGGTGTTACTGTATAATGCCCCATTCCCAGCAGTCACCTCTCCTGTCATCACCCATACACATCCCCTGGTGTTACTGTATAATGTCCCATTCCCAGCAGTCACCTCTCCAGTCATCACCCAGACACATCCCCTGGTGTTACTGTATAATGCCCCATTCCCAGCAGTCACCTCTCCTGTCATCACCCATACACATCCCCTGGTGTTACTGTATAATGCCTCATTCCCGGCAGTCACCTCTCCAGTCATCACCCAGACACATCCCCTGGTGTTACTGTATAATGCCCCATTCCCAGCAGTCACCTCTCCAGTCATCACCCAGACACATCCCCCGGTGTTACTGTATAATGCCCCATTCCCAGCAGTCACCTCTCCAGTCATTACCTGGACACGTCCCCCCGGTGTTACTGTATAATGCCCCATTCCCAGCAGTCACCTCTCCAGTCATCACCCAGACACATCCCCTGGTGTTACTGTATAATGCCCCATTCCCAGCAGTCACCTCTCTAGTCATCACCCAGACACATCCCCCGGTGTTACTGTATAATGCCCCATTCCCAGCAGTCACCTCTCCAGTCATCACCCAGACACATTCCCCATTGTTACTGTATAATGTCCCATTCCCAGCAGTCACCTCTCCAGTCATCACCCAGACACGTCCCCCGGTGTTACTGTATAATGCCCCATTCCCAGCAGTCACCTCTCCAGTCATCACCCAGACACGTCCCCTGGTGTTACTGTATAATATCCCATTCCCAGCAGTCACCTCTCCAGTCATCACCCAGACACATCCCCTGGTGTTACTGTATAATGTCCCATTCCTAGCAGTCACCTCTCCAGTCATCACCCAGACACATCCCCTGGTGTTACTGTATAATACCCCTGTCAGGAATCGACTTACCAGGCTGACATCCGTCCGCCGCTGCGGACTCCGTCCTGGCTCCCTGCGGTCACCTGTCACCTATGCCCCTGCCATGGGACATCATCAACGTCCTGAGAACACTCCTGAGACAGCGGGCGTGTAGCGCGCCGCGTCCCTGCTAGGCCGCGGCGTGGGCGCCGCCATGACAGTCTGCAAACAACCGGTATGCTGCGGCCAATCCGGTGCTTGGCCGCACCCACTTTTTCTTCACTCATCCAATCCCTGCGCACCATGGGGTATATAAGAGGCTATAGGTTCAGTCCACAGGCATCCTGGACTTTGTGTCTTTCCAGCGACCTACATGAAAGGATCGGTTCCTGTTTCTCCTGAGCTCCTGGTTCTCTGCTAAGAACTTGTACTCCTGGATACTCTGCATTCTTCCGTGGAACTTCAAGGCTCAGCAATACCTGCAACCTGCATAAGGCCTCACACTCATCACCACCTTGTGTGCTTCAGCCTGCAGTTGAAGACTGACTCCAGGTGTGTTCATTCCTCCACCTGTGACACAGCTTGCTGCTGCCAGTGCCTCATCACCTGCACTGTGAGTCGGACTCCTGCTTATGCTCAGGTTTGCCATTTCCATCTACTGCCTAAAGTTTCCTGTTTTAAAACCCTGCACTGGTTTCCAAGCCAGAACCATTTCATAAACATTTGTTCTGCTGATTATATATTTCCGGATATTATTTCTCAATTCATCTGTCATTCATTGCCATAGACTTTTCAGTTACCATACTGAGCGATTGACTTTTCATCTGTTATTATTGTTTCTGCTTCAATACTGTTATATCATCTGCTTAATAAAAATACCATTGCGCTCATGCGCAGGAACGTTATTCAACCTCCTCGTTTCCTTCCTTCTACCTCCACTGACCCACTAGCGCCCCCTCCGGGGACACAGACCAAACACAATCTGACAGTAAGTCCAGGATCGATGGACTCGGATGGTGGACGGAGTGTGGGGTCAGAGGCCTTGCAAGATCTGGTCTCCCGTCTGGATGGTCAAGAGGTTGCGCAGCAGCAGATGCTTCACTTCCTGCAAGGGATGTCCTCCCGATTGGATACACTGCAGCAATCCCTGCCTAGTGTGCTCTCACCTACTGTTCCTGTTACTCCAGCACCTGCCAGTGCTGTAAGTTCTTCTATGTCGGCTGCATCAGCTCCAGTGTCACGTCTGCACCTGCCCGTGCCGAGCAAATATGATGGCAGTCCTAAATTATGTCGCGGGTTTCTCAATCAGTGTGAAATACAGTTTGAGTTATTGCCACATAACTTTCCCACGCCAAGGTCCAAGGTTGCCTACATCATTTCCTTGCTCTCTGGATCTGCTCTGAGTTGGGTGTCTCCTCTGTGGGAACGTGCTGACCCTCTGATCAACAACTACTCAGACTTCGTGTCAACCTTTAGACGGATCTTTGACGAGCCTGGTCGTGCAACATCAGCTTCGGCAGACCTGATCCAACTTCGTCAAGGTAACCGAAGCATGGGACAATATGTCATCCAGTTCCAGACGTTGGCTGCAGAAATCCAGTGGAACAACCAAGCTCTGGTAGCAGCCTTCTGGCACGGACTCTCGGATCGGATCAAGGACGAACTGGCAACCCGTGACATTCCTGTTCAACTGTCTGATTTGATCTCCCTGTGCATTAAGCTGGACTCTCGCATCCGCGAACGCAATAATGAACGCGCTCGGAGTGAGCCTCGCAGATTAAGGTTCATACCTTCTGTACAGTTCCAGTCTCCCTCTTCTGACGAACCTATGCAGATAAATAGGTCCCGCCTAACTCCTGAAGAGCGGGCAAGAAGAATACGAGAGAGGCTCTGCCTATACTGTGCTGCTGCGGGCCATCAAATTAACTCCTGCACGATGCGTTCGGGAAACGCCAGATCCTGACTTGTAAGGGAGGAGTCAAGTTAGGATCTCTCAGTCAAGCTCCTTCTCAACAAGATCTCATTCTTCCAGTGACGCTAGAAACTTCCGTTGGGCTCCAGTCTGCGTCAGCATTAGTGGACTGCGGTGCTGCAGGAAATTTTATCACCCAAGCTGCGGTAAATAAATTTTGCCTGTCTACCTGTGAACTTTCTTGTCCTGTATACATTACTGCTGTGGATGGTAGTAGAATCTCTAAGGGGAACATTTCACATCAAACTACCCCAGTGGTTCTGGGAGTTGGATTTCTCCATTCAGAACTGATCAAGTTCCTGGTCATCCCTCAAGCCACCCAGGAGATTGTCTTGGGCATGCCTTGGCTCCAGCTACATAACCCACAGTTCGACTGGACAACGTTGCAGCTTACCTCATGGGGTTCACACTGTCATCAATCCTGCTTAGCCCAAGTGTGTCCCATTAAGTCTACCGAAGTAAAGTCACAGCTAAGTCTCCCAGCAGCTTATCAAGACTTCGCAGACGTCTTCTGTGAAAAGGCTGCTGATATTCTGCCGCCCCATAGGGAATGGGATTGTCCCATCGATCTCCTTCCTGGCAAGAAGCCACCTAGGGGGCGCACCTACCCTTTGTCTGTTCCTGAAACAGAGGCGATGAGTAATTACATCAGAGAGAATCTTCAGAAAGGATTCATCCGTCCGTCATCATCACCCGCTGGTGCAGGTTTCTTCTTTGTCAAAAAGAAGGATGGAGGACTGCGTCCATGCATTGACTATCGGGGTCTCAATGACATTACCATCAAGAATAGTTATCCTTTACCACTCATTACCGAACTTTTTGATAGAGTTAAGGGGGCCCGCATCTTCACCAAGTTAGATCTCCGCGGTGCCTATAATCTCATCAGAATCCGGAGTGGTGACGAGTGGAAGACAGCTTTCAACACTCGAGATGGCCATTATGAATACCTGGTAATGCCATTTGGGTTGAGTAATGCTCCAGCGGTATTCCAACACTTTGTGAACGAAATTTTTCGTGATGTCCTGTATAAGTACCTCGTTGTTTACTTAGATGATATTCTTATCTTTTCTCAAGACCTTCCATCTCATCGCCTACAAGTCTGTGAAGTTCTCCGACGTCTTCGTGAGAACCGTCTCTACGGGAAATTATCTAAATGCACCTTTGAAGTTCCCTCTATACCCTTCCTGGGTTATATAATTTCCGGATCGGATCTTCAGATGGACCCGACAAAATTGGAAGCCATTGCCAATTGGTCCATTCCAAATTCCCTCAAGTCTATCCAGCGGTTCCTGGGTTTCGCCAACTACTATAGAAAATTTATTCGAGGATTCTCCACTCTCATCGCTCCTATTACCAACCTGACTCGGAAAGGGGCAGATCATTCCAACTGGTCAGAAGAAGCCTTGGCAGCCTTCCGGAAGATCAAGCTAGCCTTTATGTCTGCTCCAGTGCTGTCGCAGCCAGATGTCAACAGACCGTTCGAGTTGGAGGTAGATGCCTCTACAGTTGGGGTTGGAGCTGTTCTCTCCCAGAAGGGATCTGATGGGAAAGTCCACCCTTGTGGATTCTATTCTCGCAAGTTTCTTCCTGCAGAAGCTAACTACTCCGTGGGAGATCAAGAGTTACTGGCAATCAAGCTGGCTCTCGAGGAATGGAGATATCTCCTGGAAGGGGCCAAACATCCGTTTAACATCTTCACGGATCATAAAAACCTGCTATACTTAAAAGCAGCTCAGTGCCTTAACCCTCGCCAGTCCAGGTGGGCTATGTTTTTCTCACGTTTTAATTTTAAGCTTCATTTCCGCCCAGGTTCACAGAATGTGAAAGCCGACGCATTATCCTGGTCCATGGAATCTGAAGAGGGAACATCTGACTCTGTGCCACATTCCATCCTGAGTCCCGTGGTTTTTGCTGCCTCTCAAGTCTCCCCAGCTCCTCCTCCTGGTAAGACTTTTGTTTCCCCAGAGCTCCGTCCCAAGTTGCTATCTTGGGCCCATCAATCCAAGTTCACTGGTCATCCTGGTGTCCTGAAGACATTCAAGTTCCTTTCTGCGTCATATTGGTGGCCAAAGATGAAAATGGACATCCAGGATTTCGTGGCATCCTGTCCTAAATGTGTGCAGCACAAGACTCCTCGTCAGTCTCCAGCAGGTCAGTTACAACCCTTGTCTGTCCCTAGTCGTCCTTGGTCTCACCTGTCCATGGATTTTATCACTGACCTTCCTCCTTCTCAGGGACATAATACCATTTGGGTTGTAGTGGACAGATTCACCAAGATGGCTCATTTCGTTCCTCTCCAGGGTCTCCCTTCTGCCCCGAAACTTGCCCAAGTCTTCCTACAGGAGATCTTCCGCTTACATGGTTTACCCTCTGAAATAATATCTGATCGGGGGGTACAGTTTGTAGCGAGGTTTTGGAGGGCCCTCTGTTCTGCCATGCAGGTTAAATTGAAATTCTCGTCATCATACCATCCTCAGACGAATGGGCAGACAGAGAGAGTCAATCAAGAACTTGAGACTTTTTTAAGGTTATATGTGTCATCCTCCCAGGATGATTGGTTCAATCTGCTCCCATGGGCCGAGTTTGCCCATAACTTTCGATACCATACTGCTACAGAAACGACACCATTCTTTGCAGTATATGGGCAACATCCCCGTGTACCTGAATTCCAAGAACTCCCTCATATGGATGTTCCTGCTGCCACTACTGCTTTGACTCAGTTTTCATCCATTTGGAAAAAAATTCATGTCTCCCTCAAAAAAGCCTCTAGTCGATACAAGATCTTCGCCGACCGCAAGAGACGAGCGGTTCCCCATTTGAAACCTGGGGACAAGGTTTGGTTATCAACCCGCAACCTTCGTCTCAGGGTCCCATCCATGAAGTTTGCACCACGCTTCATTGGTCCTTACCCTATCGAGAGTGTCATCAACCCAGTGGCTTACAAGTTGAAATTACCATCTTCACTTCGTATACCTAACGCTTTTCACATTTCTCTCCTCAGACCTCTAGTCCTAAACCGCTTTCAGAATACTCTTCCAGCAGGTCCCAAGATTCGAACTCAGCGGGGCGTGGAATTTGAGATCAACAAGATTCTGGACTCCCGTTGCCGGTATGGACGTCTCCAGTACCTGGTCGATTGGTTCGGTTATGGTCCAGAGGAGAGAAGCTGGGTGAATTCATCTGATGTCCATGCTCCTAGGTTGGTCCGTGTCTTCCACAGCACTCATCCCTCCAAACCACGTGGGTGTTCGGTGTCCACCCCTAAAGGAGGGGGTACTGTCAGGAATCGACTTACCAGGCTGACATCCGTCCGCCGCTGCGGACTCCGTCCTGGCTCCCTGCGGTCACCTGTCACCTATGCCCCTGCCATGGGACATCATCAACGTCCTGAGAACACTCCTGAGACAGCGGGCGTGTAGCGCGCCGCGTCCCTGCTAGGCCGCGGCGTGGGCGCCGCCATGACAGTCTGCAAACAACCGGTATGCTGCGGCCAATCCGGTGCTTGGCCGCACCCACTTTTTCTTCACTCATCCAATCCCTGCGCACCATGGGGTATATAAGAGGCTATAGGTTCAGTCCACAGGCATCCTGGACTTTGTGTCTTTCCAGCGACCTACATGAAAGGATCGGTTCCTGTTTCTCCTGAGCTCCTGGTTCTCTGCTAAGAACTTGTACTCCTGGATACTCTGCATTCTTCCGTGGAACTTCAAGGCTCAGCAATACCTGCAACCTGCATAAGGCCTCACACTCATCACCACCTTGTGTGCTTCAGCCTGCAGTTGAAGACTGACTCCAGGTGTGTTCATTCCTCCACCTGTGACACAGCTTGCTGCTGCCAGTGCCTCATCACCTGCACTGTGAGTCGGACTCCTGCTTATGCTCAGGTTTGCCATTTCCATCTACTGCCTAAAGTTTCCTGTTTTAAAACCCTGCACTGGTTTCCAAGCCAGAACCATTTCATAAACATTTGTTCTGCTGATTATATATTTCCGGATATTATTTCTCAATTCATCTGTCATTCATTGCCATAGACTTTTCAGTTACCATACTGAGCGATTGACTTTTCATCTGTTATTATTGTTTCTGCTTCAATACTGTTATATCATCTGCTTAATAAAAATACCATTGCGCTCATGCGCAGGAACGTTATTCAACCTCCTCGTTTCCTTCCTTCTACCTCCACTGACCCACTAGCGCCCCCTCCGGGGACACAGACCAAACACAATCTGACAACCCCATTCCCAGCAGTCACCTCTCCAGTCATCACCCAGACACATCCCCTGGTGTTACTGTATAATGCCCCATTCCCAGCAGTCACCTCTCCAGTCATCACCCAGACACATACCCCGGTGTTACTGTATAATGTCCCATTCCCAGCAGTCACCTCTCCAGTCATCACCCAGACACATCCCCCGGTGTTACTGTATAATGTCCCATTCCCAGCAGTCACCTCTGCAGTCATCACCCAGACACATCCCCTGGTGTTACTGTTTAATGTCCCATTCCCAGCAGTCACCTCTCCAGTCATCACCCAGACACATCACCTGGTGTTACTGTATAATACCCCATTCCCAGCAGCCACCTCTCCAGTCATCACCCAGACACATCCCCCGGTGTTACCGTATAATGCCCCATTCCCAGCAGTCACCTCTCCAGTCATCACCCAGACACATCCCCTGGTGTTACTGTATAACACCCCATTCCCAGCAGTCACCTCTCCAGTCATCACCCAGACACATCCCCTGGTGTTACTGTATAATGTCCCATTCCCAGCAGTCACCTCTCCAGTCATCACCCAGACACGTCCCCCGGTGTTACTGTATAATGTCCCATTCCCAGCAGTCACCTCTCCAGTCATCACCCAGACACGTCCCCCGGTGTTACTGTATAATGCCCCATTCCCAGCAGTCACCTCTCCAGTCATCACCCAGACACATCCCCTGGTGTTACTGTATAATGCCCCATTCCCAGCAGTCACCTCTCCAGTCATCACCCAGACACATCCCCTGGTGTTACTGTATAACACCGCATTCCCAGCAGTCACCTCTCCAGTCATCACCCAGACACGTCCCCTGGTGTTACTGTATAATGTCCCATTCCCAGCAGTCACCTCTCCAGTCATCACCCAGACACGTCCCCCGGTGTTACTGTATAATGTCCCATTCCCAGCAGTCACCTCTCCAGTCATCACCCAGACACGTCCCCCGGTGTTACTGTATAATGCCCCATTCCCAGCAGTCACCTCTCCAGTCATCACCCAGACACATCCCCTGGTGTTACTGTATAATGCCCCATTCCCAGCAGTCACCTCTCCAGTCATCACCCAGACACATCCCCCGGTGTTACTGTATAATGTCCCATTCCCAGCAGTCACCTCTCCAGTCATCACCCAGACACGTCCCCCGGTGTTACTGTATAATGCCCCATTCCCAGCAGTCACCTCTCCAGTCATCACCCAGACACATCCCCTGGTGTTACTGTATAATGCCCCATTCCCAGCAGTCACCTCTCCAGTCATCACCCAGACACATCCCCTGGTGTTACGGTATAATGTCCCATTCCCAGCAGTCACCTCTCCAGTCATCACCCAGACACATCCCCTGGTGTTACTGTATAACACCCCATTCCCAGCAGTCACCTCTCCAGTCATCACCCAGACACATCCCCTGGTGTTACTGTATAATGTCCCATTCCCAGCAGTCACCTCTCCAGTCATCACCCAGACACGTCCCCCGGTGTTACTGTGTAATGTCCCATTCCCGGCAGTCACCTCTCCAGTCATCACCCAGACACGTCCCCCGGTGTTACTGTATAATGCCCCATTCCCAGCAGTCACCTCTCCAGTCATCACCCAGACACATCCCCTGGTGTTACTGTATAATGTCCCATTCCCAGCAGTCACCTCTCCAGTCATCACCCAGACACGTCCCCCGGTGTTACTGTATAATGCCCCATTCCCAGCAGTCACCTCTCCAGTCATCACCCAGACACGTCCCCCGGTGTTACTGTATAATGCCCCATTCCCAGCAGTCACCTCTCCAGTCATCACCCAGACACATCCCCTGGTGTTACTGTATAATGCCCCATTCCCAGCAGTCACCTCTCCAGTCATCACCCAGACACGTCCCCCGGTGTTACTGTATAATGCCCCATTCCCAGCAGTCACCTCTCCAGTCATCACCCAGACACATCCCCTGGTGTTACTGTATAATGCCCCATTCCCAGCAGTCACCTCTCCAGTCATCACCCAGACACGTCCCCCGGTGTTACTGTGTAATGTCCCATTCCCGGCAGTCACCTCTCCAGTCATCACCCAGACACGTCCCCCGGTGTTACTGTATAATGCCCCATTCCCGGCAGTCACCTCTCCAGTCATCACCCAGACACGTCCCCCGGTGTTACTGTATAATGCCCCATTCCCAGCAGTCACCTCTCCAGTCATCACCCAGACACATCCCCTGGTGTTACTGTATAATGTCCCATTCCCAGCAGTCACCTCTCCAGTCATCACCCAGACACGTCCCCCGGTGTTACTGTATAATGCCCCATTCCCAGCAGTCACCTCTCCAGTCATCACCCAGACACGTCCCCCGGTGTTACTGTATAATGCCCCATTCCCAGCAGTCACCTCTCCAGTCATCACCCAGACACATCCCCTGGTGTTACTGTATAATGCCCCATTCCCAGCAGTCACCTCTCCAGTCATCACCCAGACACATCCCCCGGTGTTACTGTATAATGCCCCATTCCCAGCAGTCACCTCTCCAGTCATCACCCAGACACATCCCCTGGTGTTACTGTATAATGCCCCATTCCCAGCAGTCACCTCTCCAGTCATCACCCAGACACATCCCCCGGTGTTACTGTGTAATGTCCCATTCCCGGCAGTCACCTCTCCAGTCATCACCCAGACACATCCCCTGGTGTTACTGTATAATGCCCCATTCCCAGCAGTCACCTCTCCAGTCATCACCCAGACACGTCCCCTGGTGTTACTGTATAATATCCCATTCCCAGCAGTCACCTCTCCAGTCATCACCCAGACACATCCCCTGGTGTTACTGTATAATGCCCCATTCCCAGCAGTCACCTCTCCAGTCATCACCCAGACACATCCCCTGGTGTTACTGTATAATGCCCCATTCCCAGCAGTCACCTCTCCAGTCATCACCCAGACACATCCCCCGGTGTTACTGTATAATGCCCCATTCCCAGCAGTCACCTCTCCAGTCATTACCTGGACACGTCCCCCGGTGTTACTGTATAATGCCCCATTCCCAGCAGTCACCTCTCCAGTCATCACCCAGACACATCCCCCGGTGTTACTGTATAATGCCCCATTCCCAGCAGTCACCTCTCTAGTCATCACCCAGACACATCCCCCGGTGTTACTGTATAATGCCCCATTCCCAGCAGTCACCTCTCCAGTCATCACCCAGACACATCCCCCGGTGTTACTGTATAATGCCCCATTCCCAGCAGTCACCTCTCCAGTCATCACCCAGACACATCCCCTGGTGTTACTGTATAATGTCCCATTCCCAGCAGTCACCTCTCCAGTCATCACCCAGACACGTCCCCCGGTGTTACTGTGTAATGTCCCATTCCCGGCAGTCACCTCTCCAGTCATCACCCAGACACATCCCCTGGTGTTACTGTATAATGTCCCATTCCCAGCAGTCACCTCTCCAGTCATCACCCAGACACGTCCCCCCGGTGTTACTGTATAATGCCCCATTCCCAGCAGTCACCTCTCCAGTCATCACCCAGACACATCCCCTGGTGTTACTGTATAATTCCCCATTCCCAGCAGTCACCTCTCTAGTCATCACCCAGACACATCCCCCGGTGTTACTGTATAATGCCCCATTCCCAGCAGTCACCTCTCCAGTCATCACCCAGACACATTCCCCATTGTTACTGTATAATGTCCCATTCCCAGCAGTCACCTCTCCAGTCATCACCCAGACACGTTCCCCGGTGTTACTGTATAATGCCCCATTCCCAGCAGTCACCTCTCCAGTCATCACCCAGACACGTCCCCTGGTGTTACTGTATAATATCCCATTCCCAGCAGTCACCTCTCCAGTCATCACCCAGACACATCCCCTGGTGTTACTGTATAATGTCCCATTCCTAGCAGTCACCTCTCCAGTCATCACCCAGACACATCCCCTGGTGTTACTGTATAATACCCCATTCCCAGCAGTCACCTCTCCAGTCATCACCCAGACACATCCCCTGGTGTTACTGTATAATGCCCCATTCCCAGCAGTCACCTCTCCAGTCATCACCCAGACACATACCCCGGTGTTACTGTATAATGTCCCATTCCCAGCAGTCACCTCTCCAGTCATCACCCAGACACATCCCCCGGTGTTACTGTATAATGTCCCATTCCCAGCAGTCACCTCTGCAGTCATCACCCAGACACATCCCCTGGTGTTACTGTTTAATGTCCCATTCCCAGCAGTCACCTCTCCAGTCATCACCCAGACACATCACCTGGTGTTACTGTATAATACCCCATTCCCAGCAGCCACCTCTCCAGTCATCACCCAGACACATCCCCCGGTGTTACCGTATAATGCCCCATTCCCAGCAGTCACCTCTCCAGTCATCACCCAGACACATCCCCTGGTGTTACTGTATAACACCCCATTCCCAGCAGTCACCTCTCCAGTCATCACCCAGACACATCCCCTGGTGTTACTGTATAATGTCCCATTCCCAGCAGTCACCTCTCCAGTCATCACCCAGACACGTCCCCCGGTGTTACTGTATAATGTCCCATTCCCAGCAGTCACCTCTCCAGTCATCACCCAGACACGTCCCCCGGTGTTACTGTATAATGCCCCATTCCCAGCAGTCACCTCTCCAGTCATCACCCAGACACATCCCCTGGTGTTACTGTATAATGCCCCATTCCCAGCAGTCACCTCTCCAGTCATCACCCAGACACATCCCCTGGTGTTACTGTATAACACCCCATTCCCAGCAGTCACCTCTCCAGTCATCACCCAGACACGTCCCCTGGTGTTACTGTATAATGTCCCATTCCCAGCAGTCACCTCTCCAGTCATCACCCAGACACGTCCCCCGGTGTTACTGTATAATGTCCCATTCCCAGCAGTCACCTCTCCAGTCATCACCCAGACACGTCCCCCGGTGTTACTGTATAATGCCCCATTCCCAGCAGTCACCTCTCCAGTCATCACCCAGACACATCCCCTGGTGTTACTGTATAATGCCCCATTCCCAGCAGTCACCTCTCCAGTCATCACCCAGACACATCCCCCGGTGTTACTGTATAATGTCCCATTCCCAGCAGTCACCTCTCCAGTCATCACCCAGACACGTCCCCCGGTGTTACTGTATAATGCCCCATTCCCAGCAGTCACCTCTCCAGTCATCACCCAGACACAACCCCTGGTGTTACTGTATAATGCCCCATTCCCAGCAGTCACCTCTCCAGTCATCACCCAGACACATCCCCTGGTGTTACGGTATAATGTCCCATTCCCAGCAGTCACCTCTCCAGTCATCACCCAGACACATCCCCTGGTGTTACTGTATAACACCCCATTCCCAGCAGTCACCTCTCCAGTCATCACCCAGACACATCCCCTGGTGTTACTGTATAATGTCCCATTCCCAGCAGTCACCTCTCCAGTCATCACCCAAACACGTCCCCCGGTGTTACTGTATAATGCCCCATTCCCAGCAGTCACCTCTCCAGTCATCACCCAGACACATCCCCTGGTGTTACTGTATAATGTCCCATTCCCAGCAGTCACCTCTCCAGTCATCACCCAGACACGTCCCCCGGTGTTACTGTATAATGCCCCATTCCCAGCAGTCACCTCTCCAGTCATCACCCAGACACGTCCCCCGGTGTTACTGTATAATGCCCCATTCCCAGCAGTCACCTCTCCAGTCATCACCCAGACACATCCCCTGGTGTTACTGTATAATGCCCCATTCCCAGCAGTCACCTCTCCAGTCATCACCCAGACACATCCCCCGGTGTTACTGTATAATGCCCCATTCCCAGCAGTCACCTCTCCAGTCATCACCCAGACACATCCCCTGGTGTTACTGTATAATGCCCCATTCCCAGCAGTCACCTCTCCAGTCATCACCCAGACACATCCCCCGGTGTTACTGTATAATGCCCCATTCCCAGCAGTCACCTCTCCAGTCATCACCCAGACACATCCCCTGGTGTTACTGTATAATGTCCCATTCCCAGCAGTCACCTCTCCAGTCATCACCCAGACACGTTCCCTGGTGTTACTGTATAATGCCCCATTCCCGGCAGTTACCTCTCCAGTCAGCAGCTGAATGATCTTGTTGGTGAGTTCCAGGATCTTCTTGTCACTGTGTCTCTCATCAGTGAGTCAGATGGAGGCACCGTAATGGGGCTCTGTGTCCTTCTCAGTCCTACTGACACACAGGGACGGCTGCTGGGTGTCTCACACTCACTGGATGTATTCCTTACTACTGTGTAATCCTGCAAAATGGGGGAGACATCTGTCAAAGTCAGAAAAATATCTCTATGCACACTGCCATATTTGCACCTCATACTGGTCCGCGCTGCGCATGCGTACGCTCTCCCGTGTGTGCGCATACTCACAGCCGTATTTACGGTAGAGTTTATGTGATCGTAGCGTGCGACTCATTCGTTACATATTTTCACTAATAATGTATTTTGTAGATCATGGTCCCTTTGATAGATTCTGAAAGTTTAGTTAATGTAGCATGTTCCTGAACGGAGAGATCCCTCTTTGTATTGTACGAAGGGTCTAACAGGAGTCATACAGCAGTGTTTGGTACCCATCGGAAGAGTATTTAATTAGCAATATTCCGGTGTTGGTTTGGAGCGGATTAATCGCTCGTGCGAATAGTTATGGACATAAAAAGTTTATGTCCATTTACTATTATTTGTTCTTACTTAATCATGCGGCGGGAAACCCAGTATCCCACCCACCTGAACAGTTGGAAGTAGCCACAGCCCACCTGTATGAATCAACCTATGACCTTTTGTTATAATGCAAAGCCGAATTCCTGTGTCCAATGGACAATGAGATTGTAGGGACCATTGAATTGTATTGTGTGTGGGGCATAAATAGGCAGGCCGACCATATCCAGTTCACTCTCTTCAACGGTTCTCATTGCTGATAATCAGGAGCTGGATATCGAGGCGCATGCGATCGTTTCCCCTTGTGCGTAAGTGTTTCTCCGCAATCATATTGTCTTATTGTGAGCCATCTCTCTCTCTCTATCTCTCTTCTCCTCTTACTCCCGTATATTTTCCCTTAAATTGTATTGTATTGTATTTGCTGTGTAGTTATCTGGTTAGTTAGTCTATGTTATATTGTAGTGTATGACTTGTACTGTGATTCTTTTGCAAGTATAATACTCATAATATATATAATAGGTTTTGGACCCTAAGCCCAGGTATCTGTGTATTCCTTATAGTGTCAAGTGATCTCAGAGCGTCGATGACGCTCAAACAGCTTGTGAGTTAATCAGGTTACACCAGGTTGCATTTACACATTATCACCACACTAAGGTTTACTGTATATTTCGTTGTTAAAGGTATAGATATAAAGGTTTAACGTAGTGAGCGTCTGCGCCGCTGGTGATCTCCTCGTGGTCCCGAGCGTCCGCTACGCTATAGCGAATCATTACGTTAGTCGGCAGCCAATAGCGTGCCTGCCTGTGATCTCTGGGCCGTAAGCGAACGTGACACTTGAGCGTCTCGACTACGGCTAAGCGATTGTTACGCAACGAGCGTACCCTTACGGTACTTCTTACGTAGATAGCGTACAGTGTTCTTAGACCTCTTAAAGGGTTTTATATACGATAAATATTTAGCTTTATCACATCAATATCACTGAAAATACTCCCAGATACCCTCACCTCCCCAGTCATGTCCCTGTACTATGACTATAGATATGTGATGTCACTGTGACACTCCCAGATCCCCTCACCTCCCCAGTTATGTCCCTGGACTATGACTATAGATATACGTGATGCCACTGTGACACACCCAGATCCCCTCACCTTCCCAGTCATGTCCCTATATTATTATTATTGATATAAGTGACGTCACAGTGACACTCCCAGGAGTGTGATATACATTTGCTTCATTCTGCTCCAATTATCATCTGTTACACATGCCATGGATATTTTGGTCTCTGCTTTAATATATCCTAGAATTTGAGCAATATTTTCAATCCCCACAACTACATATAATAAAATTAATAACAGTAATAATGGGATTTTAATTACCTACCGGTAAATCCTTTTCTCTTAGTCCGTAGAGGATGCTGGGGTCCACATTAGTACCATGGGGTATAGATGGGTCCCTTGGGAGCCATGGACACTTTAAGAGTTTATTGGTGTGGGCTGGCTCCTTCCTCTAGGCCCCTCCTACCAGACCCAGTCTAGAAACTGTGCCCGAGGAGACGGACATACTTTGAGAGAAGGAAATATATATAGTGGTGACAGTGGTGAGATTCACACCAGCTCACACATAACAACAGAAAAACCAAGCTAACCAGCTTAAAACAAGTCAGCAATGGCTGAACCAACAATACTGAACCAATACGAAGCACAGGATCCTCTACAGACTACGAGAAAAGGATTTACCGGTAGGTAATTAAAATCCTATTTTCTCTTACGTCCTAGAAGATGCTGGGGTCCACATTAGTACCATGGGGATGTACCAAAGCTCCCAGTACGGGAGGGAGAGGGCTGAGGTTCCTCCAGAACCGCTTGACCAAACTTTAGTTTCCCAGAGGCCAAAGATTCAAAACTGTAGAACTTAGTAAACGTGTTCGAACCAGAACAAGTAGCTGCTCTGCAAAGTTGTTAAGCCGAGACACCCCGGACAGCCGCCCAGGAAGAACCCCCTTTACGAGTAGAGTGGGACTTAACAGATTTTGGACACTGTAAGCCTGCCATAGAATAAGCATACTGGATAGTAAACCAGATCCAGCGAGAAATCGTCTGCTTAGAAGCAGGACACTCAATCTTGTTGGGATCATACAGGACAAACAGAGCGTCCGACTTTCTGTGACGAGAAGTTCTCTTCACATAAATCTTCAAAGCCCTCACAACATCCAAGGATTTTGAAGTAATTGAGGAGTCAGTAGCCACTGGCACCACAATAGGTTGGTTGATATGAAAAGCAGACACAACCTTCGGCAGAAATTGCTGACGCATCCTGAGCTCAGCTCTATCTTCCTGAAAAATTAAGTAGGTGCTCTTGCAGGACAATGCCCCCAACACACGTCTAGCAGATGCCAATGCCAAAAGTGTGACTGCCTTCCAAGTGAGAAATTTGACTTCAACCTCCTGTAAAGGTTCGAACCAATCCGACTGGAGGAACTGCAACACCACATTAAGATCCCAAGGTGCCGTAGGAGGCACAAAGGGAGGCTGGATGAGCAGAACCCCTTTCAAGAAAGTCTGAACCTCAGGGAGGACAGCCAATTGTTTCTGGAAGAAAATGGACAAAGCCGAAATCTGGACTTTAATGTAGCCCAAACGCAGGCCCACATCCACACCTGCTTGCAGAAAGAGGAGAAAACGCCCTAGTTGAAACTCCACCGTAGGAAACTACTTGGATTCACACCAAGACATGTACTTTTTGCAAATTCGATGGTAATGTTTAGATGTTACTCTTTTCCTAGCCTGTTTCAGGGTAGGAATAACCTTGTTCGGAATGCCCTTCCGAGCTAAGATCTGGCGTTCAATTTATATGCCGTCAAACGTAGCCATGGTAAGTCTTGATAAGCGAACCGCCCCTGTTGTAGAAGGTCCTCTCAAAGAGGAAGAGGCCTTGGATCTTCCAGCAGTAACTCCTGAAGATCCACGTACCAAGCCCTTCTTGGCCAGTCCAGAGCCAAGAGGATCGCCTGAACTCTTGTTCTTTTGATTAGTTTGAGAATCCTTTGGTTGAGTGGAAGTGGAGGGAACACATACACTGACTGGAACACCCACGGAGTTACTAGGGCGTCCACTGCCACTGCTTGTGGGTCTCTCGACCCGGAACAGTACCTCCCAAGCTTCTTATTGAGGCGGGAGGCCATTTTGTCTATTTGAGGTATGCCTCAAAGACTTGTCACCTCTGCGAACACCTCTGGGTGGAGGCCCCACTCTCCTGGATGAAGATCGCTGACAGCGCCACTTCGTGCTTTTCCGCACAGAGGATGATTCTTGTTACCTCTGACATTGCAGCTCTGCTCTTCATTCCGCCTTGTTGGTTTATGTAGGCCACAGTCGTTACATTGTCCAACTGAACCTGAATGGCCTGATCTTTCAGAAGATGTGCCGCTTGTAGAAGACCGTTGTACACAGCCCTTAGTTCCCGAATGTTTATTGGGAGGATGGATTCCGAACTTGACCACTTTCCTTGGAAGTTTTCCCCTTGGGTGACTGCTCACCCAACCTCTGAGACTTGCATCCGTGGTTAGGAGGATCCAATTCTGAATCCCGAACCTGCGGCCCTCTAGTAGGTGAGAGGTCTGCAGCCACCCTGGGCACAGTTCCTATAACTGAGGTCTGGAGGAGGGATATAGAGGGAGGAGCCAATTCACGCCCCTTAAAAGTCTTAAAGTGCCCATGTCTCCTGCGGATCCCGTCTATACCCCATGGTTCTATGGTTCTTTGAATGTCCCCAGCATCCTCTACGGACTAAGAGAAAAGGATTTACCGGTAGGTATTAAAATCCTATTTTTTCCTTGAAACAGAATTTCCCATTCAATGTCCCTTAATGCTTCCTTCATCATGTCAAAGTTGGCTTTGCTGAAGTTTAGAGTCCTAGTTGAGCCAGTACAGGACATGAGGTGGAACCGGATAACGACATTTGTTTGTAAAATGTTTGAATATCTACCAGCAGTATCGTACCCTTTGCCTGAGAAGCTAGTAATCCCGAAGAATCCGTGAGGCGGGAAAACTAGAAACTCTAGTCCACTCCCTTGGCAACCTAACTCATTCTAGCGGCCTAGGCATGATATCACCGGGATGTTTGAGTGAAACCATTTCCCCCACCTGTCTGATCCCCAGGCAGCGAGGTCCACCATCAAACCGAAGGCTTTGAGAAGGCAGAACCCGAATCTGTCCCTGGGAACCTGGCGGTGCAGGTTTTCTGGATTTTCCCCAATGTCCTCTAAAGGAAGTGGAGGAACCCTTGGATTTATGTGTAACCCTGTGGTTCGAATGTAGTGCAGTGTATGCGGAGGATACAATATTCTGGTTAGTACTGAAGGAAGACATATCGACTTACCCGCAGTCGGCTGGGATAGTTAGGTATCCAGCACGTCCCCACCAGGGTCTCACCAGTGAAGGACAGACTCGCCGTACCTTACTCTGTATCCGCAGTCCATTGGTGTCGCCACCGTCCCCTGCATGTCTAAGCCGCCAGGACAGAAGACCCTGCGTCATGCAGGCCAAACTCCGTCACGGCCACCAGCCGAGAAGTCTGTAGAATCCTGTATGTGACATAGAAACAAGGAAATGTCACAGTCATACCTAGAACCTAAATCATCAAGTAAGGAGCCTGACCAAGTTACTGAGTTACACCTGTATGTACAGTATTAGAGAGTAGTCTCAATCTGCGATCAGCCCAATCCCTTATGGAGGTTGTACCTTATGGATAGGTAACACAACCCTCTTTGACAATTTTGACACTCTTTAGGGATGTGAAATACGGGTGTATTCAATTGGTGTAGAATCCTTTGTGTTGTCGAAACCGGGGCTCTTTCGACGAAAAAACAATGTCAAATTGCATTCGACAATTCAACACGTTTTCGACAAAAAAACGTTGGATCCGTTTCGACATTTGACAATTCGACAGTCAAATTATTTTTAATAAGATTCCTCATCCCTAATAGCCTCAATCATATGTTACACCCCTCATATGCATTATTTGGGCAAGACTACGCTTTCTAGGGTACAGAGTTGGGGTGAGAGGCACAGCTGTGGCTCCTTCCCAGTATGGGATATATGTGTATAAAAATACGGTATAGTACACCTTGCTAAGGCCACCCCTGGGGGTTCTGCCCCAGAAGCCTGATCAGTACAGTTTTGAGGATAGTATAGACTCCCCGGTAGAAGATACACACTCTGCAGCACAAGACTCAGAGTCCCTAGATATGATTATGTGAGATATACATATTTACACACAGAGACAGGAAAATGTCAGACACAGTTTCCCCCAGAGTACCTTCAGAGAGTCACAGAGTATAAGGAGCCAGCCACACAGCGCCCCTGTAGGCAGTTATTATGATAAAAGCCCGGCGCTAACTAACTAACCTTAATAGGGTACTCAGTACTATAATCACCCTCCCCCCCCTTCCCTGTCTATAACACCCTGGTACCGCAGAGGTATGCTGGATTTATGTGGAGGGCAGCGTTCTGTTCCTATGATCTGCAGGGAGAAAATGGCGCTGGTGAGTGCTGGATCCGCTATGATGAGAAGCTCCGCCCCCTGTAATGGCGCGTCTTCCCGCACTTAGAGATTATACTGGCCTGAGGTATTTCTGCAGCAAACAGTGGATTAGACCTTGAAAGTTATTTTGACCAGTGTAGGGTATTGCGCTGGCCCAGGATGCCCCTCACAGCGCCTAACACCGTGTGTCCGCTGAGCCTTCCGGAGAACAGCCTGTCAGAGCTGTGCTCCCATCCTTGTGCCGCCATTCTCGCTTCGACCCGTTTCCCGGGCCACTGACGCTATACTCACCACTCTTCTTTCTTCTGGCTCTGTTAGGGGGTGACGGCCGTGCTGCGGGAGTGAGCGGTCGCCTCGTGGGCTTGTGATCAGCACCCTCAGGAGCTCAGTGTCCTGTCAGCGGAGATAGAGAACCATTAACTTCTAGAGTTGGTTCCTACTCCCCCCCCTAAGTCCCATGAAGCAGGGAGGATGTCAGCAGCCTGCCTGTACCTAACAAACTCTTAGAAAATACTAAAACTAGAAAAACTCCTAGGAGCTCCCCTAGCTGTGACCGGCTCCTCTGGGCACATTTTCTAAACTGAGTCTGGTAGGAGGGGCAGAGAGGGAGGAGCCAGCCCACACTATTAAATTCTTAAAGTGCCCATGGCTCCCAAAGGACCCGTCTATACCCCATGGTACTAAATGGACCCCAGCATCCTCTAGGACGTAAGAGAAACATAATATAAATACCTGTTTCCACTACTGCTTGCCAGTGTACACAGGCGGCTACAGTGGGTCTGCCCCAGGAGGGTCCCATATGCCACCCCTGCGTGTTTGCAGCACCATGAACCGGGAGACCCCCCTAGTGGGGCCGTGGTTTGTAATCACCACATTCGTCACCTTCAGGCTACTATTAGGGGTGTGCGGCGATTGTGACCGCTAAGGCGCAGTGCCTCCTGTACAAAAACCTCTCAGGACGGTGGTCCTGCAGCGGGGAAGCGGCTCTGACACCTCGCAAGGCCGGTGACCACTCCCCCCCCTCCTAACTCCCACGGTGCAGGTATACTGTTACCCATCTCCGGTATACAGTATACAGAAAATAACAAAGATTGAAAAGAAACTAAAGAAAACTCTCTGGATCCCCAGAGTGGCATCCTCTCCTGAGGGCACATTTTCTACACTGCCTGTGGGAGGGGCATAGAGGGGAGGAGCCAGCGCACCCAGTGGAAGAAATTTAAAGTGCACTGGCTCCTTTGGATCCCATCTATACCCCATCGTACTAGATTACCCCAATACCCCTTATGGATGCTCCCCTGTATAATAATAATAATAACAGGACACCACAGGCTGCTCCTCCTGTATAATAATAATAACAGGACACCACAGGCCGCTCCATCTGTATAATAACAACATGACACTACAGGCCGCTCCCCCTGTATAAAAATAACAACAGGACACCACAGGCTACTTCTCCTGTATAATAAAAATAATAATAATAATAACTGGACACCACAGGCTGCTCCTCTTGTAGAATAATAATAATTGGACACCACAAGTCGCTCCCCCTGTATAATAAAAATAACTGTATGCCACAGGCTGCTCCTCTTGTATAACAATAATAACAGGACACCACAGGCTGCTCCTCCTGTATAATAATAATAATAACAGGTCATCACAGGCCGCTCCCCCTGTATAATATAAATAACAACAGGATACCACAGGCTGCTCCTCCTGTATAAAAATAATAACAGGACACCACAGGCCGCTCCATCTGTATAATAATAACATGACACTACAGGCCGCTCCGCCTGTATAAAAACAATAGGACACCAAAGGCTGCTCCTCCTGTAGAATAAAAATAATTGGACACCACAAGTCACTCCACCTGTATAATAAAAATAACTGGACGCCACAGGCTGCTCCTCCTGTATAATAATAATAATAACAGGATGCCACAGGCTACTCCTCCTGAATAATAATAATAATAATAATAATAATAATAATGATAATAACAGGACACCACAAGCTGCTACCCCTGTATTACAGTAACGGCGGGGTCTGCGCCACCTGTACAGGGATAATGCAGCACCAGAGGCTGCTCCAGCTGCACTATAACAAGGCACCAGAGGCTGCTCCCCCTGTAGTACAGAACCTGACACCAGAGCTGCTCAGCCTATAGAATAATAATAATAATATCATTACCTGCTGCCAGACACAGCAATGGCTGCTCTCTGCTCCTGCTGCCTTGTGGGAATGATAGAAGGAAGGCGGAGCTCAGACCAGGGGAAAATGGCCGCCGCTCCTGACGTCACTACACGGCCATGGAACCTATTGCTGCTGCCGGACTGGTCTACAAGAAAATGGCCGCCGGCCTCCTGCACTGAGGACATGTATGGTTTTAGTCATTACTGAAGGTGGAGCTGCGGGCGTGGTGTAGAGGGGAGGGGCCAATAACCAGGAAGCAGCTTTTGCCAATCATGCCCTACTTCCTGCCTGTGCGTTCCTCCTTACTTCCGGACTGTGCGTTCCACATACAGGAAGTGAGTTTTAATCGACTGCTGCAGCCTCCCAGTGTCATCAGGTAATGGCGTCTTACTATACAGGGGGAGCAGCCTGTGGTGTCCTGTTATTATTATTATTATTATTATTCAGGGGGAGCAGCCTGTGGTGTCCTGTTATTATTATTATTATTCAGGGGGAGCAGCCTGTAGTGCCCTGTTATTATTATTATACAGGGGAGCAGCCTGTGGTGCCCTGTTATTATTATTATTATTATACAGGAGGAGCAGCCTTTGGTGTCATGTCGTTGTTATTATTATTATATAGGGGGAGCAGCCTTTGGTGTCATGTCATTATTAATATACAGGAGGAGCGGCCTCTGGTTTCCTGTTATTATTGTTTTACAGGGGAGCGGTCTGTGGTGTCCTGTTGTTATTATTATTTAGGAGGAGCAGCCTGTGGTGTCCTGTTGTTGTTGTTGTTATACAGGAGGAGGAGCCTGTGGTGTCCAGTTGTTATTATTATTTTTATACAGCAGGAGCAGCCTGTAGTGTCCTGTTGTTGTTGTTGTTATTATTGTTATACAGGGATAGTGGCCTGTGGTGTCCTGGTATTATTATTATACAAGAGGAGCAGCCTGTGGTGTCCTGTTGTTGTTATTATTATACAAGGGGAGCGGCCTGTGGTGTCTTATTATTATTATTATTATTATTATTATAATAATACAGGAATAGCGGAGTGTGGTGTCTTGTTGTTGTAGTTGTTGTTGTTGTTATTATTATATACGAGGAGCAACCTGTGGTGTCCTATTATTATTATAACAGATGAGCGGCCTGTGGTGGTTATTATACTGAGGGAGCAGCCTGTGGTGTCCTGTTGTTGTTGTTATTATTATATAGGAGGAGCAGCCTGTGGTGTCCTATTATTATTATAACGGATGAGCAGCCTGTGGTGGTTATTATACTGAGGGAGCAGCCTGTGGTGTCCTGTTGTTGTTATTATACAGGGGGAGCAGCCTGTGGTGTCCTGTTATTGTTATCATTATTATTATACAAGAGGAGCAGCCTGTGGTGTCCTGGTATTATTTTTATACAGGAGGAATAGCCTGTGATGTTCTGTTAATATTATTATACACGGGGAGTAGCCTGTGGTGTCTGGTTGTTATTATTTTACAGGGGTAGCAGCCTGTTGTGTCCTGTTACTATTGTTGTACAGGGGGAGCAGCCTGTGGTGTCCTGTTTTTATTATTGTACATGGGGAGCAGCCTGTGGTGTCCTGTTATTATTATCATACAGGAGGAGTGGCCTGTGGTTTCCTGTTATTATTGTTTTACAGGGGGAGCGGTGTGTGGTGTCCTGTTGTTGTTGTTGTTGTTGTTGTTATTATTATTATACAGCAGGAGCAGCCTGTAGTGTCCTGTTGTTGTTGTTATTATTGTTATTATTATTATTATTATTATTACAGGTTGAGTATCCCTTATCATGGTGATGGGACCTAAATCTAAGCACAGAATGCATTTATGATTCATATACCCCTTATACACACAGCCTGAAGGTCATTTTAGCCAATATTTTTTATAACTTTGTACATTAAACAAAGTGCGTCTACATTCACATAATTTATTTATGTTTCATATACACCTTATACACACAGCCTGAAGGTCATTTAATACAATATTTTTAATAACTTTGTGTATTAAACAAAGTTTGTGTACATTGAGTCATCATAAAACAAAGATTTCACTATCTCACTCTCACTCAAAAAAGTCCGTATTTCGGAATATTCCGTATTTCGGAATATTTGGATATGGGATACTCAACCTGTATTATTATACTGGGATGTTGGCCTGTGGTGTCCTGATATTATTATTATACAAGAGGAGCGGCCTGTGGTGTCCTATTGTTGTTGTTACTATTATTATACAGGGGGAGCGGCCTGTGGTGTCCTATTATTATGATTATTATACAGGAATATCAGCCTGTGGTGTCCTATTATTATTATAACGGATGAGCAGACTGTGGTGTTCTGTAATTATTATACAGGAAGAGCAGCCTGTGGGTCGTGTTATTATACTGAGGGAACGGCCTGCAGTGTACTGTTATTGTTATTATTATTATACAAGAGGAGCAGCCTGTGGTGTCCTGGTATTATTTTTATACAGGAGGAATAGCCTGTGATATTCTGTTAATATTATTATACACGGGGAGTAGCCTGTGGTGTCTGATTGTTATTATTTTACAGGGGTAGCAGCCTGTTGTGTCCTGTTACTATTATTGTACAGGGGGAGCAGCCTGTAGTCTGTTAATATTATTGTACAGGGGGAGCAGCCTGTGGTCTGTTAATATTATTGTACAGGGGGAGCAACCTGTGGTGTCCTGTTATTATTGTTATACAGGGTGGGTGGCCTGTGGTGTCCTGTTTTTGTTGTTGTTGTTGTTGTTGTTATTATTATACAAAAGTAGCGGCCTGTGATGTCTTGTTGTTATTATTATTGTACAGGAGGAGCAGCCTGTGGTATCCTGTTATTATACAGGGGAGCAGCCTGTGGTGCACTGTTATTATTATTATACAGGGGGAGCAGCCTGTGGTGTCCTATTATTATTTTACAGAGGAAGTGGCCTGTGTTCTGTTGTTGTTATTATTACTATTATTATTATTATTATACAAGTGGAGCAGCCTGTGGTGTCCTATTATTATTATTATACAGCGGGAGCAGCCTGTGGTGTCCTCTTATTATTGTTATACAAGAGGAGCAGCCTGTGGTGTCCTGTTATTATTATAGAGGAGCAGCCTGTGGTGTACTGTTATTATTATTATACAGGAGGAGCAGCCTGTAGTGTCCTCTTATTATTATTATTATTATTATTATTATTATACAGGAGGAGCAGCCTGTAGTGTCCTGTTATTCTTATTACTATACCGGGGGAGCAGCCTGTAGTGTCCTGTTATTATTATTATACAGGAGGAGCAGCCTGTAGTGTCCTGTTATTCTTATTACTATACCGGGGGAGCAGCCTGTAGTGTCCTGTTATTATTATTATTATTATTATACAGGAGGAGCAGCCTGTGGTGTCCCGTTATTATTATAGAGGAGCAGCAGCCAGCTATGTTGTTATGATTATTATTCAAGTGGAGCAGGCTGTAGTGTCCTGTTGTTGTTATTATTATTATACTGGAGGAGCAGCCTGTGGGGTACCTTTGATATTATTATTATTATTATTATTATTATTATTATTATATAGGGGGAGAAGCCTATGGTGTACTGTTATTATTTTTATAAAGGAGGAGTGGCCAGTGGTGTCCTGTTTATTATTATAGAGGAGAAGCAGCCTGTGTTGTACTGTTATTTTTATATAGAGGGAGTGGCCTGTGGTGTCTATGTTGTTGTTAGTATTATACAGGGATAGCGGCCTGTGGTGTCTTATTATTATTATTATTATTATTATTATAATAATACAGAGGGAGTGGTCTGTGAGGTCCTGCTATTATTGTTATACAGGAGGAGCAGTCAGTGGTGTGTTGTTGTTGTTATTATTATTATTATTATACAGGAGGAGCAGCATGTGGTGTCATATTATTATTATTATTATTATTATTATAATACATGAGGAGCATCCTGTGGTGCCCTGTTGTTATTGTTATACAGGGGGAGCTGCCTGTGGTGTCCTATTATTATACAGCGGGAGCAGTCTATGTTGTCCTGTTGTTGTTGTTGTTGTTGTTGTTATTATACAGGAGGAGCAGCCTGTCATGTCCTGTTATTATTATTATTATACACTGGTAGCAGCTTTTGGTGTCATGTCATTATTATTATACAGGAGGAGCGGCCTGTGGTTTCCTGTTATTATTGTTTTACAGGGGGAGCGGTCTGTGGTGGCCTGTTATTATTATTTAGGAGGAGGAGCCTGTGGTGTCCTGTTGTTGTTGTTATATTATTATACAGCAGGAGCAGCCTGTAGTGTCCTGTTGTTGTTATTATTATACAAGGGGAGCGGCCTGTGGTGTCCTTTTATTATTATTATTATTTTTTTTTATAATACAGTAAAACTGCCTCTGGTGTCTTGTTATTATTATTATACGGGAGGAGCAGCCTGTGGTGTCCTATTATTATTATTATTATAACGAATGAGCAGCCTGTGGTGTTGTTATTATACTGAGGGAGCGGCCTGTGGTGTCCTGTTATTATTATTATTATTATTATTATTATCATAATACAGGGGTAGCCTCCTGCGGTGTCCTGTTATTGTTATAATTATTATCATACAAGAGGAGCAGCCTGTGGTGTCCTGGTATTATTTTTATACAGGAGGAATAGCCTGTGATGTTCTGTTAATATTATTATACGCAGGGAGTAGCCTGTGGTGTCCGGTTGTTATTATTTTACAGGGTAGCAGCTTGTTGTGTCCTGTTACTATTATTGTGCAGGGGTAGCAGCCTGTGGTGTCCTGTTATTATTATTATACAGGAGGAGCGGCCTGTGGTTTCCTGTTATTGTTTTACAGGGGGAGCGGTCTGTGGTGTCCTGTTGTTGTTGTTATTATTCAGGAAGAGCAGCCTGTGGTGTCCTGTTGTTGTTATTATTATTATACAGGAGGAGCAGCCTGTGGTGTCCTGTTGTTGTTATTATTATTATACAGCAGAAGCAGCCTGTGTTGTTGTTGTTGTTGTTGTTATTATTATTGTGGCCTGTGATGTCCTGGTATTATTATTATACAAGAGGAGCGGCCTGTGGTGTCCTGTTGTTGTTGTGGTTATTATTATTATTATTATACAGGGGGAGCGGCCTGTGGTGTCCTTTTATTATTATTATACCGGAATTGCGGCCTGTGGTGTCTTATTATTATTATTATTATTATTATACAGGAGGAGCAGCCTGTGGTGTCCTATTATTATTATTATAATGGATGAGCAGACTATGGTGTTCTGTAATTATTATACAGGAAGAGCCGCCTGTGGTGTCGTGTTAGTGCACTGCAGGAGCGGCCTGTGGTGTCCTGTTGTTGTTTTTATTATTATTATTATGCAAGAGGAGCGGCCTGTGGTGTCCTGTTGTTGTTGTTGTTGTTGTTGTTGTTGTTATTATTATTATTATACAGTGGGAGCGGTCTGTGGTGGCCTGTTATTATTATTATTTAGGAGGAGGAGCCTGTGGTGTCCTGTTGTTGTTGTTATATTATTCTACAGCAGAAGCAGCCTGTAGTGTCCTGTTGTTGTTATTATACAGGGGGAGCGGCCTGTGGTGTCCTTTTATTATTATTATTATTATTATTATTATTATTATTATTATAATAATAATAATACAGTAATAGCGGCCTGTGGTGTCTTGTTATTATTATTATACGGGAGGAGCAGCCTGTGGTGTCCTATTATTATTATAACGAATTAGCAGCCTGTGGTGTTGTTATTATACTGAGGGAGCGGTCTGTGGTGTCCTGTTATTATTATTATTGTTATTATAATACAGGGGTAGCCGCCTGCGGTGTCCTGTTATTGTTATCATTATTATCATACAAGAGGAGCAGTCTGTGGTGTCCTGGTATTATTTTTATACAGGAGGAATAGCCTGTGATGTTCTGTTTAATATTATTATACACAGGGAGTAGCCTGTGGTGTCCAGTTGTAATTATTTTACAGGGGTAGCAGCCTGTTGTGTCCTGTTACTATTGTACAGGGGGAGCAGCCCGTGGTGTCCTGTTAATATTATTGTACAGGGGTAGCAGCCTGTGGTGTCCTGTTATTATTATTATACAGGAGGAGTGGCCTGTGGTTTCCTGTTATTATTGTTTTACAGGGGGAGTGGTCTGTGGTGTCCTGTTGGTTTTTGTTGTTATTATTATTCAGGAGGAGCAACCTGTGGTGTCCTGTTGTTGTTATTATTATACAATATTGTGTTGATATCCCGCACTGAACATATAATGGAAATATATTATAATAATGACATTTCAGATTCTTGAAACCAGCTAGTCCCTATATGTTCCCATTGGATTTGAAATTCACAGAGCTGGAGGTGCTCCCGCAATCATAAGCCAAATATAATAACCAAATATTTGTTGCGAGAGAGCAACACTAGAAGTAGATTGCTTTTTGGGAGCACTCTTTTAAATTAATTTTTTTTTTTCTTGTGTAATGAATTTGACATGATTTTAATAATTAAAACATAACCTTTAATAAACTTTCCTAAAATAGATGGGGTACATGCGGAGACAATATCTATATGTATATATCACCCAAAATATGTGCATTCATTTTTATGCACCCCCATTAATGTATTTCTGATACTTAATTTAAAACCATTTATGTTCAATAAATATACCAATATGTGGTGAATATATTCATAAACATGTAACATTTAATAACACTAAGTAGTGAATTAAATCAAATATTCATGAATCATAGCCAAATTTGAATACTCGTGACTATCCTATTCAAATTAATGCATTACTGTTTGTAGTTGTGATTTCGACAGCTCTCGACTGCCTACCATAAATAAATGTGTGTATCTCACCCCTTTTACACTCGCAGGAAAGTTCATTCCCGGGAATGTGTCCCGGTACATTTGCCGGGACACATTCCCGGGAATGACCCTTTCACATTAGCGGGCTGACCCGGCATATTGCCGGGTCAGTAACGTCACCGCTGAGTCTCCCAGAGGCGGTGCTTGGGCTGACCCGAAATATTGCCGGGTCAGTGACATCACCGCTGAGTCTCCCAGAGGCGGTGCTTGGGCTGACCCGAAATATTGCCGGGTCAGTGACATCACCGCTGAGTCTCCCAGAGGCGGTGCTTGGAGATAATCTTCTCCAAGCACCGCCTTCTCCTATGAAGAGAACAGGTGCCGGGTCGCCTTGACCCGGTATACCCGTTTACACTGGCAGCTTCCCGGGACGGTCCCGGGTTCAACCCTGCTTTAGACCTGGGATGAAATCCCGGGAAAATGTCCCTGTACCCATTTACACTGAGAAAAATCCCGGGATGATGCGTGTTCACGTGCAATATCCCGGGATTTTTCTGCGAGTGTAAAAGGGGTATGCGGGCAGAGAATTCTAACTGAGCTTGATTTTCTACTGGATACTACTGAAACAGCAACCATATGTATCAAAATTGTGTCCTGTTTTCTACCTTGTATCCATGCATAACAGTTATTATTATTCTAGAATCTTTGCCTGCGCTCAGCCGAAATATATGATTGCACCGTCCTTATCAATATAAATACAGATGAAGAAAGTCTCTTTCATGGGTATATTAGCACCATTTGGTGCTCAATTCTAGAGATTAATATCCCACCTTCTTATATGTGTGTATAATACTCCACATAGAATGTTGTTAACAATTAACTTTTCATTCAAAACACCAGGGGTATAATTAATATGACTGATCTCTGCCTCACATACATTAGTATATTGTTTCAGATCATTTTCATTCTTGGTCTAATAACTGAAGCATAGTATGTGCAGAGATTCTCCACTAAGCAGTCTGGTCACACTGTAAATGTGTCACAACATAAACTGCCAATGACAAGCGTTCACACCTGAGGGGGCGTATTACATATAACCCAAGGCATTTTTTGACCTTTGAGACGCGTCTACGAATAGATGTTTCCCTTATTAGACGATGCGTCCCTAGGGCACAGTGCACAAAAACCCCACAAATTGCCTAAGGTTTGGAGATAGTCTCCAAGCTGAGCTAATTCCCCTAATATTTGGGCAGAGGTCTACTTATTATGGCGGCTGTCATAATACACACCTAGATTGTTTCCAGTAATGAATTGTAAGAGATGCACCAATTAGTTAATATTAATCTCATTGAGCACTATCCCATCCAATATTGTATAAACAGCACACAATAAAACACATCCAAAGCGAATCCTATTTGTTAACAATAACTGGATGTAAGCATTATAAAGCTATTCACTATGTTTTCCCATTTCTTAACACACATATCAGAATGAGGTTAGCTATACTGACAGTTACCCTCCTACCATGTGCACATGAGCTGCCCTTATCACATACGGCAGTGGCTCCACAATCAGCGGCCCCGTTATAGTAGCCGTCTGCAGCCCAGATAGATTGGTAAATCAATACTTGTGTTTGAATCCGGAGTACTCCTTTGGTTGGTGTGATAGCCACCTACCCACAGTGATCCTGATAGATTATATCGCTGTGCGGAGGCTGCTATCGGCCAGATATTGACGTCATTGGTAATTCGCACATTACAACCAGATTAACTTTTGATTCAAAGTGATACCATTGTACACGTGTGTGGTAGTACAGTCCGTATGCACCTCACCTCATCTGCCCATCATCTTCTTATAATATTATACAGCATGAGCAGCCTGTAGTGTCCTGTTGTTGTTATTGTTATTATTATACAGGGATAGTGGCCTGTGGTGTCCTGGTATTATTATTATACAAGAGGAGTTGCCTGTGGTGTCCTGTTGTTGTTGCTGTTGTTATTATACAGGGGGAGCGGCCTGTGGTGTCCTTTTATTATTATACTGGAATAGCGGCCTGTGGTGTCATTATTATTATTATTATACAGGAGGAGCAGCCTGTGGTGTCCTATTATTATTATAACGGATGAGCAGACTGTGGTATTCTGTAATTATTATACAGGAAGAGCAGCCTGTGGTGTCGTGTTGTTATACTGAGGGAGCGGCCTGTGGTGTCCTGTTGTTGTTTTTATTATTATTATACAAGAGGAGCAGCCTGTGGTGTCCTGGTATTATTTTTATACAGGAGGAATAGCCTGTGATGTTCTGTTAATATTATTATACACGGGGAGTAGCCTGTGGTGTCCGGTTGTTATTATTTTACAGGGGGAGCAGCCTGTGGTGTCCTGTTGTTATTGTTATTATTATATAGGAGGAGCAGCCTGTGGTGTCCTATTATTATTATAACGGATGAGCAGCCTGTGGTGGTTATTATACTGAGGGAGCAGCCTGTGGTGTCCTGTTGTTGTTATCATTATTATTATACAAGAGGAGCAGCCTGTGGTGTCCTGGTATTATTTTTATACAGGAGGAATAGCCTGTGATGTTCTGTTAATATTATTATACACGGGGAGTAGCCTGTGGTGTCTGGTTGTTATTATTTTACAGGGGGAGCAGCCTGTTGTGTCCTGTTACTATTATTGTACAGGGAGAGCAGCCTGTGGTCTTGTTATTATTATTGTACAGGGGAGCAGCCTGTGGTGTCCTGTTGTTGTTATTATTATACAGGGGGAGCAGCCTGTGGTGTCCTGTTGTTGTTGTTATTATTATACAGGGGGAGCAGCCTGTGGTGTCCTGTTGTTGTTATTATTATACAGGGGGTGCAGCCTGTGGTGTCCTGTTGTTGTTGTTGTTGTTGTTATTACTGTTATTGTTATTATTATACAGGGGGAGCACCCTGTGGTGTCCTGTTATTATTATTATACAGGAGGAGCAGCCTGTGGTGTCCTGTTATTTTCATTATACAGGGGGAGCTACCTGTGGTGTCTTGTTGTTGTTATTATTATAGAGAGCAGCCTGTGGTGTCCTATTATTATTATTATTATTATTATTATTATTATTATTATTATTATACAGGCAAAGTGGCCTGTGGTCTCCTGTTGTTGTTGTTGTTATACAGGGGGAGCACCCTGTGGTGTCCTATTATTATTATTATTATTATTATTATTATACAGGAGGAGCAGCCTGTGGTGTCCTGTTATTCCTAGGTCCTCTGCTTTTCTCTATCTATACCACATCTCTTGGCAAACTAATCAACTCTTTCGGATTTCAGTACCATCTGTATGCGGATGATACTCAAATCTACCTATCCTCCCCTGATTTGTCACCATCTGTATTGGGCCGTGTCACTGAATGCCTTTCTGCCATTTCATTTTGGATGACATCTCGTGACCTCAAACTTAATATTTCCAAAACAGAATTAATTATATTTCCACCGGCCAATAGTAGTTTCCAACCTGATATCTCTATCACTGTTGAGAACTCAACAATCACCCCTACCCCACAAGCTCGCTGCCTAGGTGTCATTCTTGACTCTGAACTGTCCTTTGTTACCCACATTCAATCTGTCTCAAGATCATGTTACATACATCTAAGAAACATATCCAAAATACGCCCTTATCTTACACAAGACACAGCAAAAACTGTAATCCATGCTCTCATTATCTCCCGCATTGATTATTGTAATAGTCTCCTGACCGGTCTTCCCAAACATAAGCTCTCACCACTACAATCCATTTTGAATGCAGCTGCGAGGCTAATCTTCCTTGCCAGACATTCATCGTCTGCAGATTCGCTCTGTCAGTCCCTCCATTGGTTACCGGTATTCTACCGTATTAAATATAAAATACTTTTACTCACATACAAGGCTATTAACCAAACTGCACCAACATACATCTCTTCACTCATCTCAAAATATCTCCCTACCCGACCTCTCCGCTCTGCACAAGATCTACGTCTCTCATCCACATGTATTACCTGTTCCCACTCAAAATTACAGGACTTTATCCGGGCTTCACCCACTCTGTGGAATGCCCTCCCACGCACAATAAGACTCGCCTCTAGTCTCCAAACCTTTAAATGTTCCCTGAAAACTCACCTCTTCAAACAAGCCTATCAAATTCCAGACCTACCCACATAACCTTCAGTGCTTCCCTATCTAATTACATCCTCTGTAGAGTATTCATAACATCACATATCTTGTCTTTCTTTAGTCTCACACCCTCCTGACACTTGGATGACTTTGTGGGGTATCGTCATACAACCCATTAAGAACCTAGCAATCTGGTGGACCATTATGCAATAGGTAGCATCTTTCCTTGTATTGTATCTATTCCTATTTCCCTATAGATTGTAAGTTTGCGAGCAGGGCCTTCCTATCTCTGTCTGTCTGTTTTTACCCAGTTTTGTTCTATTACTGTTGTTCTAATTGTAAAGCGCAACAGAATATGCTGCGCTATATAAGAAACTGTTAATAAATAAATAATAATAATACATTTTCATTATACAGGGGGAGCAGTCTATGTTGTCCTGTTATTATTATTATTATTATTATTATTATTATTATTATTATTATTCAGGAGGAGCAGTCTGTGGTTTCCTGTTATTGTTTTACAGGGGGAGCAGCCTGTGCTGTACTGTTGTTATTATTATACGGGATAGTGGCCTGTGGTGTACTGTTGTTATTATTATACAGGGATAGTGGCCTGTGGTGTCCTGTTACTATTATTATTATTATTATACAGGGGGAGCTGCCTGTTGTTGTTGTTGTTGTCGTTATTATTATTATTATTATTATTATATAGGAGCATGAGCCTGTGGTGTCCTGTCATTATTAAACAGGATGAGCAGACTGTGGTGTCCTGTAATTATTATACAGGAGGAGCAGCCTGTGGTATCGTGTTATTATACAAAGGGAGCGGCCTCTGGTGTTATTATTATGATACAGGGGGAGCGGCCTGCAGTGTCCTGTTTTTGTTGTTGTTATTATTATTATTATTTTCTCTGACGTCCTAGTGGATGCTGGGAACTCCGTAAGGATTATGGGGAATAGCGGCTCCGCAGGAGACTGGGCACAAAAGTAAAGCTTTAGGACTACCTGGTGTGCACTGGCTCCTCCCCCTATGACCCTCCTCCAAGCCTCAGTTAGATTTTTGTGCCCGAACGAGAAGGGTGCACACTAGGGGCTCTCCTGAGCTGCTTAGTGAAAAGTTTAGTTTTGGGTTTGTTATTTTCAGTGAGACCTGCTGGCAACAGGCTCACTGCATCGAGGGACTAAGGGGAGAAGAAGCGAACTCACCTGCGTGCAGAGTGGATTGGGCTTCTTAGGCTTCTGGACACCATTAGCTCCAGAGGGATCGAACACAGGCCCAGCCATGGAGTCCGGTCCCAGAGCCGCGCCGCCGGCCCCCTTACAGAGCCAGAAGCAAGAAGAGGTCCGGAAAATCGGCGGCAGAAGACATCCTGTCTTCACCAAGGTAGCGCACAGCACTGCAGCTGTGCGCCATTGCTCCTCAGCACACTTCACACTTCGGTCACGAGGGTGCAGGCGCTAGGGGGGGGGCGCCCTGAGCAGCAATAAAAACACCTTGGCTGGCGAAAATACATCACATATAGCTCCCAGGGCTATATGGATGTATTTTAACCCCTGCCAGAATCCATAAAAAAGCAGGAGAAAAGTCCGCGAAAAAGGGGCGGAGCCTATCTCCTCAGCACACTCACAGCTCCGTTGGAGGGAAGCTCCCTGGCTCTCCCCTGCAGTCACTACACTACAGAAAGGGTTAAAAAAGAGAGGGGGGCACTAATTAGGCGCAGTATTAACAATACAGCAGCTATAAGGGGAAAAACACTTATATAAGGTTATCCCTGTATATATATATCGCTCTGGTGTGTGCTGGCAAACTCTCCCTCTGTCTCCCCAAAGGGCTAGTTGGGTCCTGTCCTGTCCTCTATCAGAGCATTCCCTGTGTGTGTGCTGTGTGTCGGTACGTTTGTGTCGACATGTATGAGGAGGAAAATGATGTGGAGGCGGAGCAAATTGCCTGTAATAGTGATGTCACCCTCTAGGGGGTCGACACCTGAGTGGATGACCTGTTGGAAGGAATTGCGTGACAGTGTCAGCTCTTTACAAAAGACAGTGGTTGACATGAGACAGCCGGCTACTCAGCTTGTGCCTGTCCAGACGTCTCATAGGCCGTCAGGGGCTCTAAAGCGCCCGTTACCTCAGATGGCAGATACAGACGCCGACACGGATACTGACTCCAGTGTCGACGGTGAAGAGACAAATGTGACTTCCAGTAGGGCCACACGTTACATGATTGAGGCAATGAAAAATGTTTTACACATTTCTGATAATACGAGTACCACCAAAAGGGATATTATGTTCGGTGAGGAAAAACTACCTGTAGTTTTCCTGAATCTGAGAAATTAAATGAGGTGTGTGATGAAGCGTGGGTTTCGCCCAATAAAAACTGATAATTTCTAAAAAGTTATTGGCATTATATCCTTTCCCGCCAGAGGTTAGGGTGCGTTGGGAAACACCCCCTAGGGTGGATAAAGCGCTCACACGCTTGTCAAAACAAGGGCTCTACCCTCTCCTGAGATGGCCGCCCTTAAGGATCCTGCTGATAGAAAGCAGGAGGGTATCCTAAAATGTATTTACACACATACTGGTGTCATACTGCGACCAGCAATCGCCTCAGCCTGGATGTGCAGTGCTGGGTTGGCGTGGTCTGATTCCCTGACTGAAAATATTGATACCCTAGATAGGGACAGTATATTATTGCCTATAGAGCATTTAAAAGATGCATTTCTATATATGCGTGATGCACAGCGGGATATTTGCAGACTGGCATCAAGAGTAAGTGCGCTGTCCATTTCTGCCAGAAGAGGGTTATGGACGCGACAGTGGTCAGGTGATGCGGATTCCAAACGGCATATGGAAGTATTGCCTTATAAAGGGGAGAAGTTATTTGGGGTCGGTCTCTCAGACCTGGTGGCCACGGCAACAGCTGGGAAATCCACGTTTTTACCCCAGGTCACCTCTCAAAGTAAGAAGACGCCGTATTATCAGGCGCTGTCCTTTCGTTCCCATAAGGGCAAGCGGGCAAAAGGTTCCTCTTTTCTGCCCCGTGGCAGAGGGAGAGGAAAAAGGCTGCAGCAAACAGCTAGTTCCCAGGAACAGAAGCCCCCTCCCGCTTCTGCCAAGCCCTCAGCATGACGCTGGGGCTTTACAAGCGGACTCAGGCACGGTGGGGGCTCGTCTCAAGAATTTTAGCGCGCAGTGGGCTCACTCGCAAGTAGACCCCTGGATCCTTCAGGTGGTATCTCAGGGGTACAAATTGGAATTCGAGACGTCTCCCCCTCGCCGTTTCCTAAAGTCGGCTTTACCTCCGACTCCCTCCGACAGGGAGGCAGTTTTGGAAGCCATTCACAGGCTGTATTCCCAGCAGGTGATAATCAAGGTACCCCTCCTGCAACAGGGAAAGGGGTATTATTCCACACTGTTTGTGGTACCGAGGCCGGACGGCTCGGTGAGACCGATTTTAAATCTAAAATCTTTGAACACTTACATACAATGGTTCAAATTCAAGATGGAGTCACTCAGAGCAGTGATTGCGAACCTGGAAGAAGGGGATTATATGGTGTCTCTGGACATCAAGGATGCTTACCTTCATGTCCCAATTTACCCTTCTCACCAAGGGTACCTCAGGTTTGTGGTACAGAACTGTCACTATCAGTTTCAGACGCTGCCGTTTGGATGGTCCACGGCACCCCGGGTCTTTACCAAGGTAATGGCCGAAATGATGATACTCCTTCGAAGGAAGGGAGTTTTAGTTATCCCTTACTTGGACGATCTCCTGATAAGGGTAAGATCCAGGGAACAGTTGGAGGTCGGTGTAGCACTATCTCAGGTAGTGTTGCGGCAGCACGGTTGGATTCTCAATATTCCAAAATCGCAGCTGATTCCGACGACTCGTCTTCTGTTCCTAGGGATGATCCTGGACACAGTCCAGAAAAAGGTTGTTTCTCCCGGAGGAGAAAGCCAGGGAGTTATCCGAGCTAGTTAGGAACCTCCTAAAACCGAGCCAAGTCTCAGTGCATCAATGCACAAGGTTTCTGGGAAAAATGGTGGCTTCCTACGAAGCAATCCCATTCGGCAGATTCCACGCAAGAACTTTCCAGTGGGACCTGCTGGACAAATGGTCCGGGTCGCATCTTCAGATGCATCAGCGGATAACCCTGTCACCAAGGACAAGGGTGTCTCTCCTGTGGTGGTTGCAGAGTGCTCATCTTCTAGAGGGCCGCAGATTCGGCATTCAGGACTGGGTCCTGGTGACCATGGATGCCAGCCTGCGAGGCTGAGGAGCAGTCACACAGGGAAGAAATTTCCAGGGCTTATGATCAAGCTTGGAGACATCACTTCACATAAATATCCTGGAGCTAAGGGCCATTTACAATGCTCTAAGCTTAGCAAGACCTCTGCTTCAAGGTCAGCCGGTGTTGATCCAGTCGGACAACATCACGGCAGTCGCCCACGTAAACAGACAGGGCAGCACAAGAAGCAGGAGGGCAATGGCAGAAGCTGCAAGGATTCTTCGCTGGGCGGAAAATCATGTGATAGCACTGTCAGCAGTATTCATTCCGGGAGTGGACAACTGGGAAGCAGACTTCCTCAGCAGGCACGACCTCCACCCGGTAGAGTGGGGACTTCACCCAGAAGTCTTCCACATGATTATAAACCGTTGGGAAAAACCAAAGGTGGACATGATGGCGTCCCGCCTCAACAAAAAACTCGACAGGTATTGCGCCAGGTCAAGGGACCCTCAGGCAATAGCTGTAGACGCTCTGGTAACACCGTGGGTGTACCAGTCAGTGTATGTGTTCCCTCCTCTGCCTCTCAAACCCAAGGTACTGAGAATTATAAGACGGAGAGGAGTAAGCACTATATTCGTGGCTCCGGATTGGCCAAAAAGGACTTGGTACCCGGAACTTCAAGAGATGCTCACGGAGGATCCGTGGCCTCTACCTCTAAGAAGGGACCTGCTCCAGCAAGGACCCTGTCTGTTCCAAGACTTACCGCGGCTGCGTTTGATGGCATGGCGGTTGAACGCCGGATCCTGAAGGAAAAAGGCATTCCGGATGAAGTCATCCCTACCCTGATCAAAGCCAGGAAGGATGTAACCGCAAAACATTATCACCGCATTTGGCGAAAATATGTTGCGTGGTGCGAGGCCAGTAAGGCCCGACGGAGGAATTTCAACTGGGTCGATTCCTACATTTCCTGCAAACAGGAGTGTCTATGGGCCTGAAATTGGGGTCCATTTAAGGTTCAAATTTCGGCCATGTCAATTTTCTTCCAGAAAGAACTAGCTTCAGTCCCTTGAAGTTCAGACGTTTGTAAAAGGGGTACTGCATATACAGCCTCCTTTTGTGCCTCCAGTGGCACCTTGGGATCTCAATGTAGTTTTGGGGTTCCTAAAGTCACATTGGTTTGAACCACTTAAATCTGTGGAGTTAAAATATCTCACATGGAAAGTGGTCATGCTATTGGCCCTGGCCTCGGCCAGGCGCGTGTCAGAATTGGCGGCTTTATCCTGTAAAAGCCCTTATCTGATTTTCCATTCGGACAGGGCGGAATTGAGGACTCGTCCTCAGTTTCTCCCTAAGGTGGTTTCAGCGTTTCACCTGAACCAACCTATTGTGGTGCCTGCGGCTACTAGGGACTTGGAGGACTCCAAGTTGCTAGACGTTGTCAGGGCCTTGAAAATATATGTTTCCAGGACGGCTGGAGTCAGAAAATCTGACTCGCTGTTTATCCTGTATGCACCCAACTGTATGCTTCTAAGCAGACTATTGCTCGTTGGATTTGTAGTACAATTCAGCTTGCACATTCTGTGGCAGGCCTGCCACAGCCAAAAATCTGTAAATACCCACTCCACAAGGAAGGTGGGCTCATGTTGGGCGGCTGCCCGAGGGGTCTCGGCTTTACAACTTTGCCGAGCAGCTACTTGGTCAGGAGCAAATACGTTTGTAAAATTCTACAAATTTGATACCCTGGCTGAGGAGGACCTGGAGTTCTCTCATTCGGTGCTGCAGAGTCATCCGCACTCTCCCGCCCGTTTGGGAGCTTTGGTATAATCCCCATAATCCTTACGGAGTTCCCAGCATCCACTAGGACGTCAGAGAAAATAAGATTTTACTCACCGGTAAATCTATTTCTCGTAGTCCGTAGTGGATGCTGGGCGCCCATCCCAAGTGCGGATTATCTGCAATACTTGTACATAGTTATTGTAAAATAATCGGGTTATTGTTGTAGTGAGCCATCTTTTCGAGAGGCTCCTCTGTTATCATACTGTTAACTGGGTTCAGATCACAAGTTGTACGGTGTGATTGGTGTGGCTGGTATGAGTCTTACCCGGGATTCAAAAATCCTTCCTTATTGTGTACACTCGTCCGGGCACAGTATCCTAACTGAGGCTTGGAGGAGGGTCATAGGGGGAGGAGCCAGTGCACACCAGGTAGTCCTAAAGCTTTACTTTTGTGCCCAGTCTCCTGCGGAGCCGCTATTCCCCATAATCCTTACGGAGTTCCCAGCATCCACTACGGACTACGAGAAATAGATTTACCGGTGAGTAAAATCTTATTATTATACAAGAGGAGCAGTCTGTGATGTACTGGTATTATTATTATACAGGAGAAGCAACCTGTGGTGTCCTGTTAATATTATTATACACGGGGAGCAGCCAGTGGTATCCGGTTGTTATTATTATACAGGAGGAGCATCCTCTAATGTAATTTTATTATTAATGTAAAGGAGAGCAGAATGGGGTGTCCTGTCGTTATTAGGGCAGTACAGGGGGGGGGGGGCAGTTTTTTTTGTACGGTTATTATTATACAGGGACAGCAGCTTGTGGTGTCCTGGTATTATTATTATACATTGGGACTGGTGGTGATGTCCCACAATACAGGAGGAATGGTCTGAGGTGTCCTGCTTTTAAAGACACGTTATTATTTATATACTGGGTGAAGCCATTAGTGTCATTATTATTATTATTACTATTATTTTATTATGTAATTGTAGGGATTAAAAATATTGCTACAATTCTAGATTATATTAAAGCAGAGACCATAATATCCCTGGCATGTGTAACAGATGATAATTGGAGCAGTATGAAGCACATGTATATCCGACTCCTGGGAGTGTCACTGTGACATCACTTATCTCTATAGTAATAATACAGGGACATGACTGGGGAGGTGAGGGGATCTGTGGGTGTCACAGTGATGTCACTTATATCTATAGTAATAATACATGGACATGACTAGGAAGGTGAAGGGATCGAGGAGTGTCACAGTGACATCACTTATATCCATTGTAATAATACTGGGACATGACTGGGGAGGTGAGGGGATCTGGGAGTGTCACAGTGACATCACTAATATCTACAGTAATAATACAGGGACATGACTGGAGAGGTGAGGGATCTCGGAGCATTTATATTGATATTGATGTCTCCTCCATTTTGCAGGTTAACACAGTAGTGAAGAAGACTTCCGGTGAGTGTGAGACACCCAGCAGCCATCGCATTGTGTGTAGGACTGAGCAGGACCCAGAGCCCCATCACGGTGCCTCCATCTCAGTCACTGATACATGAGGTACAATAACCAGAAGACCCTGGAACTCATCAACAAGATCATTCAGCTGCTGACTGGAGAGGCGACTGCTGGAAATGGGGCATTATACAGTAACACCTGGGGATGTGTCTGGGTGAAGACTGGGGAGGTGACTGCTGGGAATGGGGCATTATACAGTAACACCTGGGGATGTGTCTGGGTGATGCCTGGAGAGGTGACTGCCGGTAATGGGGCATTATACAGTAACACCACGGGACGTGTCTGGGTGATGACTGGAGAGGTGACTGCTGGGAATGGGACATTATACAGTAACACCAGGCGATGTGTCTGGGTGATGATTGGAGTGGTGACTACTGGGAATGGGACATTATATAGTAATACCAGGGAATGTGTCTGGGTGATGCCAGGAGAGGTGACTGCCGATAACGGGGCATTATACAGTAACACCAGGGGATGTGTCTGGGTGATGACTGGAGAGGTGACTGCTGGGAATGGGATATTATACAGTAACACCAGGAGATGTTTCTGGGTGATGACTGGAAAGGCGACTGCTGGGAATGGGACATTATACAGTAACACCAGGGGATGTGTCTGGGTGATGACTGGAGAGGTGACTGCTGGGAATGGGGCATTATACAGTAACACCAGGGGGTGTGTCTGGGTGATGACTGGAGAGGTGACTGCTGTAAATGGGACATTATACAGTTACACCAGGGGATGTGCCTGGGTGATAACTGGAGAGGTGACTGCTGGGAATGGGACATTATACAGTTACACCAGGGGATGTGCCTGGGTGATAACTGGAGAGGTCACTGCTAGGAATGGGACATTATACAGTAACACCAGGGGACGTGTCTAGGTGATGACCGGAGAGGTGACTGCTGGGAATGGGACATTATACAGTAACACCAGGGGATGTGTCTGGGTGATGACTGTATCACTGTGTGTGTCAGGTGTCTGTAAGGTGTCAGGATGTCACTGTCTATGTTTCCATGCAGGAGGGGGAGTATATAGAGAAACACAGAGGTCTGTACAAGGACGTGATGATGGAGAATCACCGACCCCTCACATCACTGGGTAAGAGGAGACTCATGTATTGTACAGGGGAGAGCAGGTATGGGGGCCCCTATATACACACACGTCATCTGATAATCACATATATACACTATACCTACAGATGGGCCCAGTAACAGAGATACCCCAGAGAGATGTCCCCGTCCTTTGTATTCCCAGGATTGTACAGAGGAGAATCACAGGATCCCACAGGAGGATCAGGTAGGTGGGATTTAGGGTCTCGTCAATATACCAAAGTAACTGTCACTATATGATCTGTAGAGCAGCTGTGTGTCTTATACATTATAGTGTTTTTTGTATTTTTTAGGAAGAACGTCTGTCTGATATTAAAACGGAAGATGCAGAGGGAGAAGAGACGTATGTGACTGATATAAAGGCAGAAGATATAGAGGGAGAAGAAGAGACGTATGTGACTGATATAAAGGCAGAAGATATAGAGGGAGAAGAAGAGACGTATGTGACTGATATAAAGGCAGAAGATATAGAGGGAGAAGAAGAGACGTATGTGACTGATATAAAGGCAGAAGATATAGAGGGAGAAGAAGAGACGTATGTGACTGATATAAAGGCAGAAGATATAGAGGGAGAAGAAGAGACGTATGTGACTGATATAAAGGCAGAAGATATAGAGGGAGAAGAAGAGACGTTTGTGACTGATATAAAGGCAGAAGATATAGAGGGAGAAGAAGAGACGTATGTGACTGATATAAAGGCAGAAGATATAGAGGGAGAAGAAGAGACGTATGTCATTGATATAAAGGCAGAAGATACAGAGGGAGAAGAAGAGACGTATGTGACTGATATAAAGGCAGAAGATACAGGGGGAGAAGAAGAGACGTATGTGACTGATATGAAGGCAGAAGATATAGAGGGAGAAGAAGAGACGTATGTGACTGATATAAAGGTAGAAGATATAGAGGGAGAAGAAGAGACGTATGTGACTGATATGAAGGCAGAAGATACAGAGGGAGAAGAAGAGACGTATGTGACTGATATAAAGGCAGAAGATATAGAGGGAGAAGAAGAGACGTATGTGACTGATATAAAGGCAGAAGATATAGAGGGAGAAGAAGAGACGTATGTGACTGATATAAAGGCAGAAGATATAGAGGGAGAAGAAGAGACGTATGTGACTGATATGAAGGCAGAAGATATAGAGGGAGAAGAAGAGACGTATGTGAGGGGTGATCAGCAGTGTAAGGAGGAGGAGATCCCTACAGATATCAGCACAGGTGAGTAATAAACAATTACTATAGAAAATAGTCACATATTCTCCTTTCTCAGTCACTACAGCAATCTCTTATCCTACATCCTCCTCTGTCAGTATAAACTGAGGAATATATATTTTCCCAGTATGGAGTCAGGAGCCATCACTCCTATTATACACCTATCCCCCTTCGGACCCGTTGAAGGCGCAAGTTCTACAAATGGTGGTGAGTTCCCTCCTGTATACAGGAGTGGTAGTGCCGGTTCCTCTGTCCCAGAGAGGAAGAGGATACTACTTGGCCCTGTTTCTTGTTCCAAAACCCAATGGGTCTTTCTATTTCGTCCTAGAGGATGATGGGGACACCATGGGGTATAGACGGGATCCGCAGGAGACATGGGCACTTTAAGACCTTCAAAGGGGCGTGACCTGGCTCCTCCCTCTATATCCCTCCCCAGACTCCGTTTTAGAAATGTGCCCAGCGAGACAGGAAACACTCGGGGGAGCTCTACTGAGTTTCTCTGAAAAGACTTATGTTAGGTTTTTTTATTTTCAGGGAGGTCTGCTGGCAACAGCCTCCCTGCTTCGTGGGACTGAGGGGAGAGTAGTATGACCCACTTCTGATGAGTTCCAGGGCTCTGCTGTTGCTGACAGGATGCCTCCGCACCTGAGGGGAGATGAATGCCGGGTACGCTCGAATGCTCGCTCCCACAGCCTGCCGTCACCCCCTCTCAGAGCCAGAAGTCAGAAGACACGTGAGTAGGAGAAGAAGACTTCTCTTCAGTTTGATGGTATTTGGAGGTACCGCGCAGCAAGGAAAGCACAGTGCGCGCCATGCTCCCACACAGACACCACCGCTGGGTGCAGGGCGCTTGGGGAGTTGGCGGGGGGGGCGCCCTGAGGCAGCATTTACCTCAGTATAAACTGGCCAGAGGCACTGTCCTAACCCCCGCCAGTATAAATAATTAATTTAAAAAAGCGGGACCGAAGCGCGTCATTGCAGGGGCGCGGCTTCATCCTCACTGCTCACTATACTCTGCGCCATTTCCTTCCTCATCAAGCCACAGACACGCTGGTCCTTTCTCTGCACAGCAAGTGCCAGGGGGACTAAAAAAAGGGGGCGGGGGGCATATTTTATAGTATATATCAGTGTTCGCAAATACGCGCTATGACGCGTATTTTACCCCATTATTGCAGGTGGGGACTCAAAAATTAAAAACCGCTGGGTCCCTCAGGACGCGCTCTGACCAATGAGCAGCGCTGTCCTGTGCCGTCAATCAGTTCTGCTCTCCAATTGCAGAGGAAGGGGAGGAGACCATGGAGCATGTGATCTCCCTCCCTTCCCTCACCCTCCTCTCCGCTCTGCACCGGACCCGGAATCACTTGGGGGCTGTGGCGCCAGCCGCCTATCCTTACGTAGGGACCGCGCTGGTCATAACAAACTGAGTTAACCCCCGGCTCCCCGGGCACATCTTCTGGCGCGTTGCCATGACAGCAGCCTAGCAACCGCCGGGACAGGAAGGAGCCCAGTCGTGTCACAGCTCTCCCGTGTATGTATGCAATCCAGAAATAGAGTGTGAGAAAGAGTGTGTGTGCGCGTGTGTTCCAGAAATGCTCACTTATATGGTGTGAGCATGGAATCAAGAGATGCTCAGTTATATGGTATTTGTGTGTGTATTGAATCCATATGGAAAACGGTGCATGATGGTGGACTACCTGATCACCGGGGGCACCTGCTATGTACTGGATGATTGTGTCTCTATGCAGCAGCTCATCTGGGCCGGAGTGAGTGACCCTGAGCCCTCTGCTCAATGAGGGGACGCGCCTGCCTGTCTGCTAAGAATCTTCTGTTAGACTCCTGGGAGGGACAGCATTTAAGATATGTGGTGCCATAAGTGCTAGGGGGTGTGAGGGGACCAAAAGTCCCAGCATGATGTGCCAGCAGGGGTGATTGGACCATAAGTCCCATCACAACGTGCCATGGGACCATAAGTCCCAGCATGATGTGCCGGCCTCAGCGATGATACAAAAAGTGTCATCCTCTGGAACTTTTAGGTTTAAGTCATTGGTTGCCTAATAATGGGTACATGCCAGTCTTCTCCCAATATAAGCCGTAGAACTCCATTATCAACTGGAATTATGTCTTCTGTAGTGGGGTCAAGTGAATGGGCTAGAAATAAAGGAAAACTTTTTTTTTTGTTTAATCTCTTATTAGCATATTCCTGTGTGTATAAGTGCTCTACCTTGTCCAAAGTGTATACCGTGCTCTATCTGGCGCAGTGTGTATAGGAGGTTCTGTATGGTGCAGTGTGTATAGGAGGTTCTACCTGGCGCAGTGTGTATAAGTGGTTCTACCTGGCGCAGTGTGTATAGGAGGTTCTACCTGGCGCAGTGTGTATAGGAGGTTCTACCTGGCGCAGTGTGTATAGGAGGTTCTATATGGTGCAGTATGTATAAGCGGCATTACTGTGGTGTAATGTGAATTGGCACTAGTATGTGACCACGCCCCTTCCCCACGAACCAACGCCCCTAAATTTCGCTGCGCAATTTCCACTGTTTTTCATGTAGGTGGTGGAGCACCAATTCACTTTCTGCCAGAGGGCACCAAAATGTCTAGTTACAGATCTGGTGCAGTGTCCTGTTTGCTAAACAGTCCAGCAGCATGGTCACCCCCTACCCCGTTGCAACACTTTTGTAGTGTCCAAAACTCTGGTTTTATATTTGAATCATTAATAAGAAGCTTGATTCCGATGGGACCCGGAAAAGGACAGGTAGGACCCCAATTTTTAAAAGTGAGGGGTCCCTGGGACCCACTTTTTGTTGGGCTCAGCGCGATCACTGTATATTAAGCGCTGCAACTCTGGGGCACTTCAGGGTGTTTTCAGACCTGTGTTTTGGCGCTGGGGTGTGAGCTGGCTATTTCCCTCTGTGTTCCCTGACAGGCTTTATTTGGGTGCTGTCCCCTGTATGCTCGACATGTCTGAGGCCGACTTTTCCTCTCAGTGGGATAATGTATAGGGGACACCAAGTATTTTGGGGGTGGCCCTGTCGGCACCGCTGATTGGTTGACTACTTTGAATGCAAATGTCACTCTTCTGAGTCAGAAGTTTGATCGGTCTGAATGACAAATCCAGGTGTGGAAGAGATCTATGGAGGACGCTTTATTGCAGGTCCAGGACCCCTCAGGGTCACACAAACGTAGTATTGACCAGTTAGTTGACACGGACTCTGATGTCGACTATGCTGATTCCAGATTAGATCCAAAATTAGCGAAGAGTATTCAGTATATGATGGTAGCAGTTAAGGACAGTTTACATATCACAGAGGAGCCCATTACTCCTGAAATCAGGGTCCTTTTATATAAGTAAAAGAAGCGGTCGGTTACATTTCCTCCTTCCTTTGAACTGAACGCTCTCTTTGATAAGATCTGGGACAGCCCTGATAAGAAATTTCAAATTCCTAAATGGATCACGGTGGCGTACACCTTTCCCTCTGCTGATAGGGAAAAGTGGGAGACAGCCCCCACGGTAGACAAAGCCCTATCGCGCTTATCTAAACAGGTAGCTCTCCTGTCATCTCAGTCGACAGCCCTTAAGGAACCGGCTGATCGGAAGCAGGAGGCTACCTTGAAAGCTATTTATACAACCACGGGTACGCAGCTCAGACCTATCATTGCGTCAGCGTGGGTCAGTAGCGCTATTGAGTAGTGGGCAGACAGTTTGTTTTCTGATTTGGATGATCTCGATAGGGATAGCATCCTAGTGACGCTTGGTTATATTAGAGACGCAGCAGCGTACTTGAAAGAGGCTGCGAGAGATTCTTCTGTGTGCTAAAGCAAATGCTATGTCAGTTGCGGCTAGGCGAGCGCTTTGAACTCCCCAGTGGAATGCTGATGCTGATTCCAAGAGAAATATGGAGTCTCTTCCATATAAAGGTGGTGTACTATTTGGTGACGGAGTTACTGATTTGGTGTCAACGGCTACCGCGGGTAAGTCGTCCTTTTTACCTTATGTTCCTGCGCAACAAAAGAAGCCACACCATTAGCAAATGCATCCGTTCGGCCCAACAAATATAGGAGAGGTTGAGGTAATTCCTTCCTTGCTACCAGAGGTAGGGGTAGAGGCAAGAGAGCACCCACCTCCTCGGGTTCCCAGGAGCAGATGTCCTCCCCGGCTTCTGCCAAATACACCACATGACGCTGGGCTTTCCCTACAGGAGACCGCTCCGGTGGCGGCACGTCTCAAGCTCTTCAGTCAGGTCTGGGTTCGCTCGGGCCTAGACCCTTGGGTTTTGCAAATTGTGTCCCAAGGGTACAAACTGGAGTTTCAAGACGTTCTCCCTCGCTGTTTTTTCAAATCAGCCTTACCAGCTTCGCTTCCAGACAGGGCTCTAGTCTGCGGAGCAATACAAAATTTGTGTCAAAATCAGGTTGTGGTCCCGGTTCCCCTGGCACATCAATGGGAGGGCTTTTATTCAAGCCTGTTTGTGGTGCAGATGCTGGATGGCTCGGTAAAACCAAGCAGAAATTCAAATTCAAGATGGAGTCTCTCAGAGCGGCGATCTCCAGTCTGGAGGAAGGGGAATTTATGGTCTCATTGGACATAAAGGATGCATACGTCCATGTCCCCATCTATCCCCCTCATCAAAGTTACCTGAGATTTGCGACCCAGGATTCCCATTACTAATTTCAGACGTTGCCGTTTGGCCTATCCACGGCTCCGAGGATTTTCACCAAAGTGATGGTGGAAATGATGGTTCTCCTCCTCAAACAAGGAGTCACAATTATTCTGTACTTGGGCGATCTCCTGATAAAAGCGAGATCCAGGGACAAGTTGATACAGGACATTGTACTGTCCCTGTCAATTCTTCAACATCATGGTTGGCTCCTAAACTTGCCAAAATCACAGTTAATCCCGACAACGCGGTTGGCGTTTTTGGGTATGATACTGGACACAGTCCAGCAGAGAGTGTTCCTTACTATGGAGAAGGCTCTGGAAATTCAGAGTTTGGTAAAACTCATACTGAAACCAGCAACAGTCTCCATTCATCAATGCATTCAATTGCTGGGGGAAATGGTGGCGGCATACGAGGCCCTCCAATTTGGGAGGTTCCATGCCAGAGTGTTTCAGTGGGACCTATTGGACAAGTGGTCCGGATCCCACCTTCATATGCACCGGAGAATAGTTCTATCTCCCAACACCAGAATCTCACTCCTGTGGTGGCTCCACAGCTCTCACCTCTTAGCGGGACGCAGGTTCGGGACCCAGGACTGGATCCTAGTGACCACGGATGCAAGTCTCCGAGGTTGGGGGGCAGTCACACAGGGGGAAAACTTCCAAGGAAAATGGTCAGGTCAAGAAACTCATCTTCACATAAACGTTCTGGAGTTGAGGGCCATTTACAACGGCCTTCTACAAGTCGAACATCTTTGAAATCTGACAGTTCTGATCCAATCGAAAAATATCACGGCAGTGGCATACATAAACCGTCAAGCCGGTACAAGAAACAGAGCAGCAATGGCAGAAGCCACGAAGATTCTCCGCTGGGCGGAGAAACATGCAAGCGCTCTGTCAGCGATATTCATTCCAGGAGTGGACAACTGGGAATCGGACTTCCTCAGCAGACACGATCTCCATACAGGAGAGTGGAGCCTCCATCAAGAGGTCTTTACACTGGTGACAAGTCTTTGGTGGTTCCCCATATAAACATGATGGCGTCTCGCCTCAACAAGAAACATCTGAAGTATTGTTCCAGGTCCAGGGACCATCAGGCTGCGGCAGTGGATGCACTGGCGACGCCATGGGTGTTTCAGTCGGTGTACATATTCCCTCCGCTACCTTTCATACCAAAGGTTCTGAGGATTTTGAGAAGAACAAAGATTCCAGCACTCCTTGTAGTTCCAGACTGGCCAAGGAGAATTTGGTACCCGGATCTTCAGGCATTACTAGTCGCAGATCCCTGGCCTCTTCCTCTTCGCGAGGACCTGCTACGGCAGGGGCCGCTCGTCTATCACGACTTACAGCGGCTACGTTTAACAGCATGGCGGTTGAACGCCAGATTTTAGCCCGAAAGGGTATTCCCAGTGAAGTCATCCATACCCTTATTCTTGCTAGGAAGCACTATCCCCGTATTTGGAGGAAATATATTTCTGGGTGCGAGTCCAAGAAAGCTCTGGTGGAGAAATTTGACCTTGGACGTTTTCTCCATTTACTACAAAATGGAGTGGATGCGGGCCTTAAATTAGGCTCCATAAAAATGCCGATTTCTGCTTTGTCAATTTTCTTTCAGAAACAATTGGCCTCACTTCCTGAGGTGCAGACCTTTGTAAAAGGGGTGTTACACATCCAACCTCCTTTTGTGCCGCCTGTGGCACCTTGGGATCTTAACGTTCCTTCAGTCACATTGGTTTGAACCTTTACGTAAAGTGGAGTTGAAATGCCTCACTTGGAAAGTTGTCATTTTGTTGGCAGTGGCATCCGCAAGGCGGGTGTCAGAGTTGGCGACCTTGTCTCAGAAGAGCCCTTATTTGATCTTCCATAAAGATAGAGCAGAGTTGAGGACTCGCCAACAATTTCTGCCAAAGGTGGTTTCCTCTTTTCATATCAACCAACCTATTGTGGTGCCAGTGGCTACTGGCTCTTTGGCTGAGTCAAAGTCTCTAGATGTGGTCAGAGCTTTGAAGATTTATGTCGCCAGAACGGCTCAGATTAGGAAAGCAGAGTCTCTGTTTGTCCTGTATGCTCCCAATAAGATTGGGTGTCCTGCTTCCAAGCAGACCATTGCCCGCTGGATATGTCAGACAATTCAGCAGACTCATTCCACGGCAGGTTTGCCGTTACCGAAATCGGTGAAGGCCCATTCCACTAGGACGCTGGGCTCGTCTTGGGCGGCTTCCCGGGGTGTCTCGGCATTGCAACTTTGCAGAGCTGCTACATGGTCGGGGTCAAACACGTTTGCTAAGTTTTACAAGTTTGATACCTTGGCCGATGCTGACCTTAAGTTTGATCAATCGGTGCTGCAGAGTCATCCGCACTCGCCCGCCCGCTATAGAGCTTTGGTATAATCCCCATGGTTCTTTTGGTGTCCCCAACATCCTCTAGGACGAAATAGAAAATTAGGATTTTGATACCTACCGGTAAATCCTTTTCTATGAGTTCGTAGAGCAGGCATGTCCAAACTGCGGCCCTCCAGCTGTTGTGAAACTACATATCCCAGCATGCCCTGACACAGTTTTGTTGTCAGAGAATGTTAAAGCTCTGTCAGGGCATGCTGGGATATGTAGTTTCACAACAGCTGGAGGGCCGCAGTTTGGACATGCCTGCCGTAGAAGATGCTGGGCGCCCGTCCCAGTGCGTACTGTATCTGCGGTTTGGTTGTGGTTACACACAGGTTGTGTTACAGTTCTTCAGCTTGTTGCTGAATTTTGTTCATGTCAGTTGGCATGTGTTCAGTTGAATGCCATGTTATACGGCATGTTTATGGCGTGAGCTGGTATTATGCTCACCTTGATTGTTAATTCCTTTCCTCGAAATGTCCGTCTCTGTGAGCACAGTTCCAAACTGAGTCTGGGGAGGGATATAGAGGGAGGAGCCAGGTCACGCCCCTTTGAAAGTCTTAAAGTGCCCATGTCTCCTGCGGATCCCGTCTATACCCCATGCTTCTTTTGGTGTCCCCAGCATCCTCTACGGACTCACAGAAAAGGATTTACCGGTAGGTATCAAAACTCCTATTTTCTGACCTATACTCAACCTCGGGTTGCTGAACAAATTTGTGAGTGTGTCCAAGTTCCATATGGAGACACTGCACTCAATTGTACTGGCCATGGAACCCGGAGTTTATATGGTATTCCTGGATATACAAGATGCTTATAGGCATATACCTATTACCATATCGCATCAGCAATATCTGCGGTTTGCTATTGGCAACCTCCACTATCAGTTCCAGGATCTGCCATTTGGACTGGCTATGGCCCCTCGGATCTTCACCAAGACTATGGCCGTGATGACGGCTCATCTCCGTCGCCAGGAAGTCAGGATCCTGCCGTATCTGGATGACTTGCTGATTCTGGCAGACTCCCACGATGTCCTCCTCAGTTATCTGTAACTGACGGTAAGCTTTCTACAAGCCCATGGGTGGCTCATCAATTGGAAGATATCCTTGCTGGTTCCAGCTCAGAGCATGGTGAACCTGGGGGGGCTGGACACGCACAGTCAGCGGCTGTTTCTGTCTCCAGAGAAGGTCCTGAAGCTTCAGGACAGGATCAGATGCTTCCTTTCTCGGCCAAGAATGTTGATGCACTCGGCGATGCAAGTACTAGGCCTAATGGTGTCGGCTTTTGACATGGTAGAGTACGCTCAATTTCATTCAAGCCCTCTGCAGAGGTTAATCCTTTCCAAGTGGGATGGCCTACCTCATCGGATCAGGTCTCACATCTCCAGGACCAGCAGTTCAGCAGGGGCCGTCCCTCCTGGATCCCCAACTGGTGACTATGGATGCCAGTCTGAAGGCTTGGGGCGCGGTGTTGGAGCAAAACTCTTTTCAGGGTCGGTGGACCGTGGAGGAATCACTCCTCCTGATAAACATTCTGGAATTGCGGGCGGCAGTGTTCTATGCTTTGTCTCGCGCCCTGCTTCAGTTACAGTACAGGCCTGTTCAAGTACGGTCAGACAACGCCACCACGGTGGCATACCTAAACCATCAAGGCGGCGCTCAAAGCCGCATGGCAATGATGGAAGTGACAAAAATCCTTCGTTGGGCGGAACGCCATCTGCCAGCAATATCGGCAGTGTTCATTCCGGGAGTCCTAAACTGGGAAACGTATTATCTCAGTCGCCAGGACGTGCACCCCTGACAGTGGAGTCTTCATCCAGAAGTCTTTCAACTCCTTGTGGACAAGTGGGGCCTACCAGATGTAGACCTGATGGCGTCTCGACACAATCACAAAGTTCCAAACTTCGGATCAAGAACCAGGGATCCTCAAGCAGCTTTCGTGGACGTACTAGCAATTCCATGGAACTTTCGGCTGCCAAACATGTTCCCCCCCAGTGTCTCCTGCCCAAGCTACTATGGAAGTTCAAACAAGAAGGATGAATACTACTTGTAGTCATTCCAACATGGCCCAGACGGCATTGGTTCTCAGACCTGCAGGGTCTCTCGATAGAGCGTCCTCTTCTACTTCCTCAACGCCCAGACTTCCTCGTTCAGGGCTCTTGAATCTACCCAGACCTGCCCAGACTGGCTTTGATAGCGTCGCTCTTGAAGCATCACTCCTGAGGGCCAAAGGATTCATCGAGGTGGTTATCAAAACTATGTTGAAGGCCCGCAAACCGGCATCTGTGCAGATTTATTACAGAGTCTGAAATTCTTACTTCACCTGGTGTGCTGATCGGAATTATGATGCATACAGATTCAGAACTTCCAGAATTCTGGCTTTTCTGCAACGAGGCCTAGACATTGGCCTTCATCTGGCCTCCCTCAAGGTTCATGCTGCATATCTGCCTTGTTGGTATGGTTTCAGAGAAAAATTGCGTCTATTCCGGACATTCATACTTTCACTTAGAGTGTTTTATGGATTCAGTCTCGCTATGTCCCTCCTGTTGCTCCCTGCAAGAGTCTCCATTTGAACCTCTTGAGACAGTGGACCTTAAATGACTCACGGCCAAGGTCCTGGTCTTACTGGCTATTGCCTCTGCTAGGAGGGTGTCAGAGTTAGGCACTTTGTCCTGTCGTCCACCCTTTCTGATATTTCACCATGACCAGGCAGTTATTGGAACTCTCCCTGGTTATTTACCTAAGGTGATGTCATCTTTTCACCTTAACCAAGAGATTGTGGTTCTGGCCTTCATCTCTTCTGATATGTCCTCCAAAGAGCGGTAATTGGATGTGGTTAAGGCTCTCCGTATCTATGTGGAAAGGACTGCCTCTATAAGGAGGTCAGATGCCCTTTTTGTACTTTTTGGTTTTCACAAACGTGGCTATCCTGCGAATAACCAACCTTGGCCAGATGGATTAGAATGGTGATTGCACAAGCCTATGCGCAGGCTGGACTCCCAGCTCCTGCTGCTATTAATGCCCATTCTACTCTGTCTGTTGGACCGTCTGCTGAACAATTGTGCAAGGCGGCTACGTGGTCCTCGGTGAACATATTCATTAGGTTCGATACTTCCGCCCCCCAGGATGCTTCCTTTGGACGCCGGGTTCTCATTCCCGGTATGGCGCATCCCCTCCCTTGAGGAACTGCTTTAGGACATCCCCAATGTTTCTCTGTGGAAACCAATGTACCTCGCTGCAGAAAAGGAGATTTATGGTAGACTAACCATTGTTAAATCTCTTTCTGCGAGGTACACTGGGTTCCACAGGGCGCCCAGCCTGACGCACCTAGCTTCTATGGGTTTGTATGGCATTAGCCGCTGGTCCCTTCTTCTGGCGTGAGAACATGGTTTTATGTGACTAACACCTGCCTTCTCTTTTACCTGCTCCTGCATTGGACTGGTTAACGAAACTGAGCTCTCAGTGCCTGGAGGCGGGGTTATTGAGGAGGCCCCAATGCATCCTGGGACAGTCTGAAGCTTTAGCGTGTTGGTGCCTGGATCAAATCCATCTCTACACCCTGATGTTTCCCTGTGGAACCAATCTACCTTGCAGATAGAGATTTAACAATGGTAAGTCTACCATAAATCTCCTTATTCGATTAGTGCGAAAATCTACATTACCTCTGCCTTCATCATCATTACATGATGCAACAGACAGAAAAATGTATAGTTATCATAAGGCTGTATATTCCCTAACGGGCAAATACAAGACCAACTATGGCCGCAGCATGGCTGGCAAAAGCTGTCACAGGCTGGGCATAAGCCTTGGAAAGTGATATCTCTATGCATGGAACAAGAGAACAATTATCCCATACAGCCCTAGATATGGGTATATTACCTTCTCAGGCTTCAGCTTCCTCAGTAGCAGCTCGTAGAGCAGTGTGACTATGGGGGTCATTCTGAGTTGCTCGCTGCTGTTTTTCGCAGCGTAGCGATAAAGTCAATACTGCACATTCGTATGCACCGCAATGTGCAGGCGCGTCGTACGGGTACAAAGCAAATCGTTGCTGGGCGATGGATTTAAGGAAGAATCCATTCGCACAGCCGATCGCAAGGAGATTGGCAGGAAGAAGGCGTTTGTGGGTGTCAACTGACTCTTCTCTGGGAGTGGTCCAAGCGTTTGCAGGGCGGGTGTCTGACGTCAATTCCGGGACCAAGAATACTGAAGTGATCGCAGTGGCTGAGTAAGTCCAGAGCTACTCAGAAACTGCACAAAACTTTTTTGTCCCGCTCGGCTGCACAAGCGTTCGCGCACTTGCAAAGCGAAAATACACTCCCCTATAGGAGGCGACTATCTGATCGCTGTGCTGCAAAAAGTAGCTAGCGATCAACTCGGAATGAGGGCCTTTGTTCGTGGAAGGCTGATACGGAATCTTTATTGGAGTCCCTACTTTTTGTCGGAAATATTCTGTTTGGAACAAAGTTGGACAATATTCTAATGTCTGAAGCAAACGCTAAAAAAGCTGCATTTCCATCGATATCTACATCAAAACCTGCTATTTCTGACTTTTCAGCCACAAGGTGAAGCAGAAGGAAAGGCTTATGGGCCCGATCCAGTAAGGATTGCAAATTCTGCTAATTAGCAGATGTGTAATCCTTGTGAACGCATGCGTCCTTTGAGTTAAGTCCATGTCCAAACAGGCTTGGTTAGCCAGTCTTCTGCCTGATGGCATGGGCATCCACTGGGGGATCCCAGGGTGGGAGGCCTACTTCAATTTGCACAAGTCTGGAAGCAGTCCACCACAGATCCCTGGGTTCAAGAAGCGGTGTCTCACGTGTACGCTTTCTCCTTCAAGAAACGTCCCCCTCAACAGTTCTTTAGTACCAGCCCGCCGCTAGTGGCAACAAAGGCCAGGGCTTTACAAGATGCAGTTCAGAAGTTGCTACAATCAGGAGTGATAGTACCAGTTCCCTCAGCACAACGAGGACATGGTTTCTATTCTACTCTGTTTTTAGTTCAGAAGCCAAATGGGTCTCACTGGCCCATTCTCAATCTCAAAGCTCTGAACAAATATATTTGGGTGCCTCGATTCCATGTGGAAACATTACGCACCATTATCCTGGCAATGGAGCCGGGGGGACTTCATGGTGTCCCTGGACATTCAAGATGCTTACCTACATGTACCAATAGCACTCTCTCATCAGTGCTATCTCAGGTTCGCAATGCTCCAACAACATTTTCAGTTTTAGGCACTACCCTTTGGGCTTGCCACAGCTCCAAGCGTATTTACCAAAATTATGGTGGTGATGGCAGCTCACCTACGTCGTCAGGGAATCTAATCCTGGCACAATCCCAGGAATCTCTCCACTGGCATCTACAAGTGACAACAGCCTGCTTACAGGATCACGGTTGGCTCCATAAATTGGACAAAGTACTCCCTAGTTCCATCCCAGTGGATGACGCACCTAGGGGCTGTGTTGGATACCAGTTTTCATAGAATCTTTCTACCTCAGGACAAAAGATCCATGATATAGAAGAGAATTCACGGATTGCTACACAATCGGAGAGTATCCATCCATGCAGCAATGGGGGTCATTCCGAGTTGATCGTAGCAGTACAGCTATGATCAGGCACTCAGACATGCCTGGTGGCTACAGACGTCTCATCTTGACACAGGTTGACCCTTTTGGATCTCAGACTGGGTGCTTCTGACAACTGACGCCAGTCTCCAAGGCTGGGGAGCCGTAACAGGGCAATACTCTTTCCAGGGGCGTTGGACCAAGGAGGAAAGTTGTCTGCCAATCAATGTCCTTGTTACGATTCCTGTACTCCAGACTGGAGAAGATCTTATGGCAGGGATCTGAGTACAGGAACCATATACAGGTTGTGGGAGCTGGAGAGCCTAGTAACCCCTGGCGCCCTAACTCCGTTGTCTCGCCCGTGTTATCAGAAATCCCCTGCGAGACTATGGTTGCTTGAGCCCATGGCAGCCGCGTTCGAAGGGCGGATTATGTCTGCCCAACCCCGATGCCCCCGCAGGTCTTAATGGGAGACAAGGGGAAGTCCGAGACAGGGTGATAACAAGAGGCCCTCTGACTAAGTAACCAAGCCAGGGGTTACAAGCTAACTTAACTAAATCAAAAGGTATGTGCGGACTAGCCGCCAGGGAAAAGGACAACCAAAGATCCACTGATCCGACACTCCTATCCGGCACCGCTGGACACCAGAGTGGATCTTGTGGAAGCGGAATCCTCCGCAAAGCTCCAGAACACAATATAAACAAAATAATAAATTATAGCGGACAAGCCGCAACACACGGCTGCGCCGCGACTCACGAACACCACCAGATGTTAAAGGTTCTCGGTCAGACTCCAGGAATAGATGGTAACTTCCGAGTACAGGATCACTGATAACAGGAACAAACGGATAGACCGGGACTGGGAACTTTCTCTGCAGCAGACACAGGCAAACAGGAAGCTATCACCGGCGTCTGTGAGAAGTCCTGGGAGTGCTTATATTTGAGAGCCCTCCAATCCTGATCCAGACAGGGTAATTACATGATGATGCCGTGCAGCTGCATGCTGCATGGCCAGAACACACAGGCACTGATTAATTAAGACCCAGCAACAGGGAATGCAGTCTGACTGTGGCGTTCCTGTTGTTAGGATCTGAGCGGCTCCGTGCGCCCGGCGTCTCTGGTTGCTAGGCGCCGGGCCGCACGGCCGCGCGGACCCCGGCGCCTAACAGTCCTAACACTTCGGGCCATCTATATGGCACTCACCCAGGCAAAAGAGGTGCTTCACGGCAAACTGATTCAGATTCAGTCGGACAACGCCACTGCAGTAGCGTACCTCAATCATCAAGGAGGCACTCACAGTTGGATGGCAATGAGGGAGGTATGCCGCACATTAAGGTTGGCAGAGTTTCATCATCCAGCCATGTCCACAGTATTCATACCCAGAGTCCTAAATTGGGAAGCGGACTTTCTCAATCGGCACGACATTCATGCAGGAGTAAGGGCCTTGCACCCAGATGTTTTTCAGATTCTGGTAAATAAATGGGGTCTGCTGGAAGTGGACCTTATGGCGTCACGTCAGAACAACAAGGTACCAGCATACGGATCAAGAACAAAGGATCCCGAAGCAATCTCGTGGATGCCCTGTCAGTGAGATGGAAATTTCAGCTGGCATATGTCTTCCCACCAATCTCCCTGTTACCCAGTGTAATTCCAAAATTCAAATAGGAAGAGGGCGCCGTGATATTTATAGCTCCAGCGTGGCCAAGACAAAATTGGAACATGGATCTGCAGAGGCTGTCCGCGGACGCTCCGTTCCTACTGCCTCAATAACCAGATCTACCGATTCAGGGTCCCTGTCTCTAAAAACACCTGGATCGTCTGTCTTTGACGGCGTGGCACTTGAAACATCCATATTAAAAGCAAAGGGATTTTCACAAGCAGTAATTCAAACAATGCTTAAAGCAAGGAAGCCATCCTCAGCTCGCATCTATTACCGGATATGGAATGCATATTTTCAGTAGTGTGCTACCAGAAAATATGATCCAAGATCTTTAAGAGTTTCAAGAATTCTAGCGTTCCTTCAAGCTGGAATGGAACGAGGTCTCTGCATAGCTTCCATGAAAGTACAAGTATCAGCATTAACTATTTGGTTCCAAAGGAAAATTGCAAATCTACAAGATGTTTGCACCTTTTTCCAAGGAATGCTTCACATTCAGCCTCCATTTGTACCACAAACCGCTCCTTGGGACCTAGGATTGGTTCTCAGGGTGCTTCAAGTTGCTCCATTTGAACCACTGCATTGTGTGGATCTCAGATGGTTAACAGTTAAAGCTCTCTTTCTACTGGCAATTGCTTCAGCTTGAAGAGTATCAGATTTAGGGGGATTGTCGTGTCGTCCCCCATTTCTTGTATTCCATCCAGACAGAGCGGTTCTCCGAACCAAGTCTGGATATCTTCCTAAGTTCCATCTTAATGAAGAAGTAGTAGTTCCGGCCTTTCAATCACCGGATCTCTCTGTGGGAGATGCATAGTTGGATGTAGTCCGTGCACTAAGGATCTACGTGGATCGTACCAGTGCCATCAGAGGAACAGGCTCTCTCTTTGTTCAATACGGATTTCACAAGAGAGGATGGCCTGCCAATAAGCAAACATTGGCTAGATGGCTTTAGATGACTATCTCAGAAGCATACTCTCAAGCCGATCTCCCTATCCCGGATAATGTCACTGCCCATTCTACCTGTTCAGTAGGTCCTTCATGAGCAGCCCACTGTGGTGCCTCTGCTGAGCAACTCTGTAAGGCAGCTACATAGTCATCCATAAATACATTTGTTAGACATGCGTTTGGGCGTAGGAGTCTCCTGTCCAATCAGGAGTGTCCCCTCCCCTAATTGCTGCTTTGGGACATCTCAATGTAATTCTGTGGATACTACTGTGGACCCTGAAGGAGAAAACAGGAGTTATGGTAGACTTACCATTGAGAACTGTTTCTCTGAAGTCCACAGTATCCCCAGGGAACCCACCCTGACGCACCTGATTTGAGAATCTCTACACTTACTGACTCCTTCCTTCTGGTATGGAAGTGTATGTTCTTCTTGCCTGAATATGTCTTCCTACTCGCTCTGCTCCTGCTCCTGCCTGGCCTTTATGACAAACTGAATTCCCTGGTTCAGGAGGCTGGTTTTAGGGAGGCTGGACAAATGCATTCTGGGAGCCCCAAAAGCTTTAACAGTTTGGTGCCCGATCCTCTGATGCCACCTACAACCCAATGTAATCCTGTGGATACTGTGGACTTCAGAGAAACAGAGTTAACGGTAAGTCTACCAAAACTTCTGTTATTTCTTAGAGATTTACTTACTACAAGCTCTCTAAATCAGCTATAAGATAAACACATTTGAAATTAACCCCAGAACAACTGGTCCCAATAATCACCAGTTTACCGTCAGACTTCCCAGCACTCTACCACACTGTCTTGTCTGGATGCAATGTAATTGTACACAGGAGTTTGAAAGAGCCACTGCAAATCCATAGAGAAGCTTGTAATCCAGTAGCCACAATGCTCCCAGGCACAATCCTCAGCACATTGGTAGGAGTTGAGACTCCAAGATCAGTAGCTTTTAGAAGCCAAAACCACACCCCAAATGATTTATTTGCGGCAGGAGCCAGGCTGGCAGTCTCATCAGATGTTTCAGGGTCACGGTCCACAACCTTATCTTTCACATCTGCTGGGCACAGTGAGAGAAGCTGCTCCTGGATAATTAAGTTCTTGAGTATGACATATTTTGTTGCCTTCACCTCCTCAGCCTACTGATGGAACATGGTTGTCTGTTTAGCCACAACTCCAGAATACAAATCAGACACTGCGTTGTAGGCGACTGAATTTCGGTCGGTAAGTTTCTGGGGTGAGGTTAAATTACTTTAGCAGTGCTTTCTTACTGGTTCAGTGATTGCCACCCAGCTCTTGGGGAAGGTCGGCAAATGCCTCCAACGCTTTCCCTCTCAGTCCTGGTATTAAATAGCTGGCCCATTCACTGGGATCCAGCGCAAATTGTCGGCACGACCTTTCAAATCCTCTCAGAAACGCATCAAGGTCGCCGTCTTTCTCCAACACAGGGAATTGGTCATGATTTTTCCTACCAGGATCATGGACTGCTTTCTGGCCAGTTCCAAGTGGTACTTGTGTTCGGCCTGGCGCTCGGCAGCTTCTCGTTCGGCCCTATGCTCGGCATTTGCAACTTCCCTGTCAGCAGTTGCTTGGCAGTGCTGCACCGGCGGCATAGTGGTGGCTGGGTCCATGTCCTTCATATGCCTGATAGCAGTTTGAAGGTAACCCTCACTGTACCCAGCAGAGTCGTCCATCCCCTGCCGGGCATCTGTTGTTTTGTCCAGTACAGGCTGAGCCCCAGTAGCAAGGTTGCCCGTTGTCTGGCTTTCCTCAGCAGCTAGAGGATGAATGGAATTCCGGAGTGCCCGGATCAGTTGCTCCTTGGCCAGACCAGGCGATGTTCCTCTGCACGCATAGTGCCACCAGGTCATCCCTTTTCCTCTGCTGGTACTCAGTAGTCATTCTGGACCTTATTGCCAAATAAAAAAGATAGAAAAAGAAAAACAAAAGAAGGGGTGAGGGGGGGAATCGCTTTGACTGTGTGACTTTTTTTAAAAAGTATTGTAAAGCTCTGTGTTCTGATTTCTGGTGAATTGGGTATTCCTCTCAAGGATTTATCCCCACATTCACTTAAGTTCTTAGAAAAGCAATTATAAATCCAACAGCTGCCAACAATTTGTCACAACTCGCCGTCCGATTCTCCAGATACATCAATCTGAGAATCGCCACCAGTGACTTACAGGTTACTTCCAACATGGTTTTCGCCACCACCAAGAGTTTTACTGGGCAATGCCATGCCCACTACGGCTCTTTGGTTCCGCTTTACCAGAATACACTTTAAAAATCAGTAGCGTGGGCCTCGCAAGGCGCAGGCATAAGAACACAGAGATCAGAACGAGAAATTAGGTTTTAATTTTAAGAATAAGAATACTTCCGAGCTTACAGTTAGTTACAGAGTATAATAGATTATAGTGAAAAATACACACAGATTACGATTTCAGAAAGTAAAAAGATAAAGTTTCAGAACCCTAAGTTACCTTACGAAGAGGCTTAGGTGATCTGGGAGAGAGAGACCCCAGGAAGCAGAAGCTGGTCCCATTCTCTTAGCCCAAAGCTAGTCTCTTCCAGAATGAAACCTGAGCAGTTTCAGTTGCTGGGGTTTATAGTGCTACATGCCACCCTTACTCAGTGGCCCCACCCTTGCCACTTTGAAAAAAGAAAGGAATCCCTTTTGTCCTCACCCAAAGCTTGCTTGTGTGGAAATCCCTGAAGGACTTCTTGGTAAAGTGAGCAGGGGTTATTTAATGACTTTTCAGTCTGTTTATACATGTAGACGAGGTTCTTCCTCAGGGGACAATAACCAGAACATAACCATAACTGAACAGACACACATTTATGGCCGTGGGCTAACACCTTACTGGTCAGTGTGTCTCTACCTAGGCCATAGCACGGCCCCCTTCAGTGTAAGCAAATGCTGACTCAGGAAATCCATCTTTCAAAGGGCTCCAGTAACACCCTGCCCAGTGACTTCTATAATACATATGATACAGTTTGAAAATCAGCAAAATAAGTGCATCTGGAAAGTATTCACAGCGCTTCACTTTTTCCACATTTTGTTTTGTTATAGCCTTATTCCAAAATGGAATGAATTAATTTTGTCCCTCAAACTTCTACACACAATACCCCATAATGACAATGGGGTATTGAAAATGTATTAAAAATAAAAAACAAATAGGTCCCACACACTGGGCAATAACACTGAAAGATATGAATGATCTCATTCATATCTTTCAGTGTGCATGCACCAACGATGAACGATGCATGGCCCCGTTGATGCCGGCTCATTCATGCATGCCAGTATGGACAATTTCGTCCATATTAGCATGCAGTGCTATGGGGCCGGTTGATGGGGGTAGTGAAGAAACTTCACTCCCCCCGTCGTGCACTTTGGCGGCCTCGCCCAGTGTGTAGGGCCCATTAGAAATCACATGTACATAAGTATTCAGAGCCGTTGCGAAATACTTTGTTGATGCACCTTTGGCAGCAATTACAGCCTCAAGTCTTTTTGAATATGATGCTACAATTTTGGCACACTTACCTTTGGGTAGTTTCGCCCATTCCTCTTTGCAGCACCTCTCAAGCTCCATCAGGTTGGATGGGAAGCGTCGGTGCACAGCAATTTTCAGATCTCTCCAGAGATGTTCAATCGGATTCAAGTCTGTGCTCTGGCTGGGCCACTCAAGGACATTCACAAAGTTGTCTTGAAGCCACTACTATGATTTCTTGGCTGTGTGTTCAGGGTCATTGTCCTGCTGAAAGATGAACCGTCGCCCCAGTCTGAGGTCAAGTGCGCTCTGGAGCAGGTTTTCATCCAGGATGTCTCTGTACATTGCAGCATTCATCTTTCCCTCTATCCTGACTAGTCTCTCAGTTCCTGCCGCTGAAAAACATCCCCACAGCATGATGCTGCCACCACCACGCTTCACTGTAGGGATGGTTGTCCTCATTCTGAGTTGATCGCTCGCTAGCAACTTTATGCTGTGCTACGATCAGGTTAAAACTCTGCAAAACTGCGCATGCGCCGCAATGCGCAGGCGCATCGTGCGGGTACAAAGAGGATCGGTTCTGGGCGATGGATTTAACGAAGAATCCATTCGCACAGCCGATCGTAAGGTGAGTGACCGAAAGAGGGCGTTTATGAGTGTCAACTGACCGTTTTCTGGGAGTGTTTGGGAAAATGCTGGCGTGTCCAAGTGTTTGCAGGGCGGGTGTCTAACGTCAGTTCCAGGACCAAAAAGACTGAAGTGATCGCAAGGGCTGAGTATGTCCAGAGCTACTCAGAAACTGCAAAAAAGTTTTTAATGCCGCTCTACACTCCCCCCATAGGCGGCGACTTTATGATCGCAGCGCTGCAAAAAGTTGCTAGCGAGCGATCAACTCGGAATGAGGGCCCGTATTGGCCTGGTGATGAGCCGTGCCTGGTTTCCTCCAAACATGATGCCTGGCATTTACACCAAAGAGTTCAAACTTTGTCTCATCAGACCAGAGAATTTTGTTTCTCATGGTCTGAGAGTCCTTCAGGTGCATTTTGGCAAACTCCAGGTGGGCTGCCATGTGCTTTTTACTAAGGAGTGGCTTCCATCTTGCCACTCTACCAAACAGGCCTGATTGGTGGATTGCTGCAGAGATGGTTGTCCTTCTGGAAGGTTCTCTCCACAGAGGAATGCTGTAGCTCTGACAGAGTGACCATCAGGTTCTTGGTCACCTCCCTGACCTAGGGCCCTTCTCCCCCGATCGCTCAGATTAAATGGCCAGTCAGCTCTAGGAAGAGTCCTGGTGGTTTCGACTCTCTTCCATTTACGGATGATGGAGGCCACTGTACTCGTTGGGACCTTCAAAGCAGCAGATATTTTTCTGTACCCTTCCCCAGATTTGTGCCTCGAGACAATCCTGTCTCGGAGGTCTACAGACAATTCCTTTGACTTCATGCTTGGTTTGTGCTCAGACATGCACCGTCAAGTGTAGGACCTTATATAGACAGGTGTGTGCCTTTCCAAAGTATGTCCAATCAACTGAATTTACCACAGGTGGACTCCAATTATGCTGTAGGAACATCTCAAGGATGACCAGTGGAACAGAATGCACCTGAGCTCAATTTTGTTCTTCATTGCAAAGGCTGTGAATACTTAAGTACATGTGATTTCTTAGTTTTTTATTTTTAATTAGTAAAAATCTCCAAAAATAAATTTTTCACGTTGTCATTATGGGGTATTGTGTGTAGAATTTTGAGGGAAAAAATGAATGTAATCCATTTTAGAATAAGGCTGTAACATAACAAAATGTGGAAAAAGTGGAGCGCTGTGAATACTTTCCAGATGCACAATGTAACAGATGTTCAAGACATGTACAGTTTTTGGGGAGGATCAATAATAATTCACCTCAGGGTCACGGCTAGGCTATCAATCACAATACCGTGCACAATTTACTCATAGCAAACAGAATGCACACAGTCACGACACGTGACTGTAAGGCCTGCTGTAACCAATGGCGACTGCCACATGGAGTATTTCCAGTAACAGGGATAACAGGTAATATTTCCTTTCTGTTCTCTCGCTGTTACCTAATTGTATGCACAAGCGATGTTATATTACTGCACAGCCCATGTCATCTCTAGTAATCCCACATGATCTCTCAGTGTTACCTAAATGTATGCACAGGCGATGTTATATTACTGCACAGCCCATGTCATCTCTAGTAATCCCACATGATCTCTCAGTGTTACCTACATGTATGCACAGGCAATGTTATATTACTGCACAGCTCATGTCACCTCTAGTAATCCTACATGATCTCTCAGTGTTAACTAAATGTATGCACAGGTAATGTTATATTACTGCACAGCCCATTTCATCTCTAGTAATCCCACATGATCTCTCAGTGTTACCTACATGTATGCACAGGCAATGTTATATTACTGCACAGCTCATGTCACCTCTAGTAATCCCACATGATCTCTCAGTGTTACCTAAATGTATGCACAAGCGATGTTATATTACTGCACAGCCCATGTCATCTCTAGTAATCCCACATGATCTCTCAGTGTTACCTAAATGTATGCACAGGCGATGTTATATTACTGCACAGCCCATGTCACCTCTAGTAATCCCACATGATCTCAGTGTTACCTAAATGTATGCACAGGCGATGTTATATTACTGCACAGCCCATGTCACCTCTAGTAATCCCACATGATCTCAGTGTTACCTAAATGTATGCACAGGCGATGTTATATTACTGCACAGGCCATGTCATCTCTAGTAATCCCACATGATCTCTCAGTGTTACCTAAATGTATGCACAGGCGATGTTATATTACTGCACAGCCCATGTCGCCTCTAGTAATCCCACATGATCTCAGTGTTACCTACATGTATACACAGGCGATGTTATATTACTACACAGCCCATGTCACCTCTAGTAATCCCACATGATCTCTCAGTGTTACCTAAATGTATGCACACTCAATGTTATATTACTGCACAGCACATGTCACCTCTAGTAATCCCACATGATCTCTGTGTTACCTAAATGTATGCACAGGCGATGTTATATTACTGCACAGCCCATGTCACCTCTAGTAATCCCACATTTTCTCTGTGTTACCTAATTGTATGCACAGGCGATGTTATATTACTGCACAGCCCATGTCACCTCTAGTAATCCCACATGATCTCAGTGTTACCTAAATGTATGCACAGGCGATGTTATATTACTGCACAGCCCATGTCACCTCTAGTAATCCCACATGATCTCTCAGTGTTACCTAAATGTATGCACAGGTGATGTTATATTACTGCACAGCCCATGTCACCTCTAGTAATCCCACATGATCTCTCAGTGTTACCTAAATGTATGCACAGGTGATGTTATATTACTGCACAGCCCATGTCACCTCTAGTAATCCCACATGATCTCTCAGTGTTACCTAAATGTATGCACAGGCGATGTTATATTACTGCACAGCCCATGTCACCTCTAGTAATCCCACATGATCTCTGTGTTACCTAAATGTATGCACAGGCGATGTTATATTACTGCACAGCCCATGTCACCTCTAGTAATCCCACATGTTCTCTGTGTTACCTAATTGTATGCACAGGCGATGTTATATTACTGCACAGCCCATGTCACCTCTAGTAATCCCACATGATCTCAGTGTTACCTAAATGTATGCACAGGCGATGTTATATTACTGCACAGCCCATGTCACCTCTAGTAATCCCACATGATCTCTCTGTGTTACCTAAATGTATGCACAGGCGATGTTATATTACTGCACAGCCCATGTCACCTCTAGTAATCCCACATGGTCTCTCAGTGTTACCTAAATGTATGCACAGGCGATGTTATATTACTGCACAGTCCATGTCACCTCTAGTAATCCCACATAAACTCTCAGTGTTATCTAAATGTATGCACAGGCGATGTTATATTACTGCACAGCCCATGTCACCTCTAGTAATCCCACATGATCTCTCAGTGTTGCCTAAATGTATGCACAGGCGATGTTATATTACTGCACAGCCCATGTCACCTCTAGTAATCCCACATGATCTCAGTGTTACCTAAATGTATGCACAGGCGATGTTATATTACTGCACAGCCCATGTCATCTCTAGTAATCCCACATGTTCTCTCAGTGTTACCTAAATGTATGCACAGGCGATGTTATATTACTGCACAGCCCATGTCACCTCTAGTAATCCCACATGATCTCTCAGTGTTACCTAAATGTATGCACAGGCGATGTCTATATTACTGCACAGCCCATGTCACCTCTAGTAATCCCACATGATCTCTCAGTGTTACCTAAATGTATGCACAGGTGATGTTATATTACTAAACAGCCCATGTCACCTCTAGTAATCTCACATGTTTCTCTGTGTTACCTAAATGTATGCACAGGCGATGTTATATTACTGCACAGCACATGTCACCTCTAGTAATCCCACATGATCTCTCAGTGTTACCTAAATGTATGCACAGGCGATGTTATATTACTGCACAGCCCATGTCACCTCTAGTAATCCCACATGATCTCTCAGTGTTACCTAAATGTATGCACAGGCGATGTTATAATACTGCACAGCCCATGTCACCTCTAGTAATCCCACATGATCTCAGTGTTACCTACATGTATGCACAGGCGATGTTATATTACTGCACAGCCCATGTCACCTCTAGTAATCCCACATGATCTCAGTGTTACCTACATGTATGCACAGGCGATGTTATATTACTGCACAGCACATGTCACCTCTAGTAATCCCACATGATCTCAGTGTTACCTACATGTATGCACAGGCGATGTTATATTACTGCACAGCCCATGTCACCTCTAGTAATGCCACATGATCTCTCAGTGTTACCTAAATGTATGCACAGGTGATGTTCTACTACTGCACAGCCCATGTCACCTCTAGTAATCCCACATGATCTCAGTGTTACCTAAATGTATGCTCAGGCGATGTTATACTACTGCACAGCCCATGTCACCTCTAGTAATCCCACATGATCTCAGTGTTACCTAAATGTATGCTCAGGCGATGTTATATTACTGCCCAGCCCATGTCACCTCTAGTAATCCCACATGATCTCAGTGTTACCTACATGTATGCACAGGTGATGTTATATTACTGCACAGCCCATGTCACCTCTAGTAATCCCACATGATCTCAGTGTTACCTAAATGTATGCACAGGCGATGTTATATTACTGCACAGCCCATGTCACCTCTAGTAATACCACATGATCTCAGTGTTACCTAAATGTATGCACAGGCGATGTTATATTACTGCACAGCCTATGTCACCTCTAGTAATCCCACATGATCTCTGTGTTATCTAAATGTATGCACAGGCGATGTTATATTACTGCACAGCCCATGTCACCTCTAGTAATCCCACATGATCTCTGTGTTACCTAAATGTATGCACAGGCGATGTTATATTACTGCGCAGCCTATGTCACCTCTAGTAATACCACATGATCTCAGTGTTACCTAAATGTATGCACAGGCGATGTTATATTACTGCACAGCCCATGTCACCTCTAGTAATCCCACATGATCTCTCAGTGTTACCTATATGTATGCACAGGCGATGTTATATTACTGCACAGCCCATGTCACCTCTAGTAATCCCACATGATCTCAGTGTTACCTAAATGTATGCACAGGCGATGTTATATTACTGCACAGCCCATGTCACCTCTAGTAATCCCACATGGTCTCTCAGTGTTACCTAAATGTATGCAAAGGCGATGTTATATTACTGCACTGCCCATGTCACCTCTACTAATCCCACATGATCTCAGTGTTACCTAAATGTATGCACAGGCGATGTTATATTACTACACAGCCCATGTCACCTCTAGTAATCCCACATGATCTCTCAGTGTTACCTAAATGTATGCACAGGCGATGTTATATTACTGCACAGCCCATGTCACCACTAGTAATCCCACATGATCTCAGTGTTACCGAAATGTATGCACAGGCGATGTTATATTACTGCACAGCCCATGTCACCTCTAGTAATCCCACATGATCTCTCTGTGTTACCTAAATGTATGCACAGGCGATGTTATATTACTGCACAGCCCATATCACCTCTAGTAATCCCACATGATCTCTCAGTGTTACCTAAATGTATGCACAGGCGATGTTATATTACTGCACAGCCCAGGTCACCTCTAGTAATCCCACATGATCTCAGTGTTACCTAAATGTATGCACAGGCGATGTTATATTACTGCACAGCCCATGTCACCTCTAGTAATCCCACATGTTCGCTCAGTGTTAGTAACACTCCTGTCCAAGCTTCCTAGTATTATTTTCAAGATAAACATAAAAGCAATATTAGAAATACAGTACTGGATACAATGTCTGTTATAGAATTATATATTGTTCCATGTAACACCCTGGGTCTTGTCTACTCATTTTATAGTAATTTTCCAGTTTTGATCATGATCTTTACCAGATTTTCATTGTTTTATGAAAATTCACATTTCCAAAATGTATTTTATTTCCAGCAGATGAACACACAAGCAGGAATATCTCAGAAGGACATCTAATATCATCCCAGGATTGTGAAATAAAAGATGACAGTAGACAGGATTCTCCAGGAACTAATCTCATTACCCCAATTGTACATCCAGCTCTATCAGCTGATCCCTCTGATCCTGGGAAATGTTCTCCTGATCACTCTGATATTGGTGCATCTGTTCCAGCTCTGAGAGTAGATACAGTGTTTCCCTGTTCTATAGATGCCAGATGTTTTACACAGAACACAAAGCGTATTACCCATCAGCCAGTTAAGGCAGGCGAGAGGCAATTTCCATGTTCTGAGTGTGGGAAATGTTTTGCACGGAAATTATTTCTTGTTCACCATGAGAGAAGTCACACCGGAGAGAAGCCATTTTCTTGTTCCGAGTGTGGAAAACGTTTTTCACACAAGTCATATCTTGTTATGCATGAGAGAAGTCACACCGGAGAGAAGCCATTTACATGTTCTGAGTGTAGAAAAGGTTTTTCACAGAAATCAACTCTTGTTCAACATGAGAGAAGTCACACCGGAGAGAAGCCATTTACATGTTCTGAGTGTGGGAAACGTTTTGCACTTAAATCAACTCTTGTTAGACATGAGAGAAGTCACACCGGAGAGAAGCCATTTACATGTTCTGAGTGTGGGAAATGTTTTACACAGAAATCGAATCTTGTTCAACATGAAAGAAGTCACACCGGAGAGAAGCCATTTTCTTGTTCTGAGTGTGGAAAAGATTTTTCACACAAGTCATATCTTATTATACATGAGAGAAGTCACACCGGAGAGAAGCCATTTTCATGTTCTGAGTGTGGGAAACGTTTTGCACTTAAACCAACTCTTGTTAGACATGAGAGAAGTCACACCGGAGAGAAGCCATTTTCATGTTCTGAGTGTGAAGAATGTTTTACACAGAAATCAACTCTTGTTAGACATGAGAGAATTCACACAAGTGAGAAGCCATTTCCATGTTCTGAGTGTGGGAAATGTTTTACACGGAAATCACATCTTGTTCAACATGAGAGAACTCACAGAGGTGTGAAGCCATTTGCATGCTCTGAGTGATTAATAAATCAGCTCTTGTTGGACACAGTAGACATTACACAGGTGGGGAACCATTTTAATCTTCTGGAGTATACTCATCTTCACCATTTCCCTGCATTGTTCCTTCAGGTTTTATCCTATGTCCTGTGGGTTTTTTTTTACAATATACATGCTGCTACTGGGTGAAATAATAAGACGTCATGTCCTCCTTTACCTCTACTATGCAGATAACCTGTCTTTGCTCCGGGTACTGAAAACAATACCAATACTAAATGTCTAGCTGAGCTCCAGGTGTGGGTGATGCCAGTAGGCCGTGACTCAGTCCTAGTGAAACAGGTCCATATGCTAATGCTGCCGACTCTCCTGTCTTCCGATTACTTCCTCCCATGCCTATCCAAGATTTTTCACGTGCTGCTCCCTTTCTCTGGAATTCTTTACCTCTCCCCCTCAGACTGTTACCAGCAGTACCAAGAATCTGCCGTAATTAATTTGTGGTTGATCTGTTAGCTATGCAGCCCTGACCATGGAACCTGCTGCCTCGCACAGTCCAAGAGACCTCCACCCTGGTGACCACAAACAGACTGATGACTGTTACTCACATATTTCATTAATGTTCCTTCACTTCCTAAATATACATCCCACATGCTGAGGTCTTTATTCTGTTCTACTTATTGTCTATCTTGTCCTCTGTGTAATTGTGAATGTAAAGTTCTGTGAGTCCTATTTGGAGGAAAGTGATGTATAAGTAACATTATTACTGGTGAGAGTGACAGGAGTCAGATCTAGTTACACCATACGTTACATATACAGAAGGGGAAATCTACAAGTAACATTATTACTGGTGAGAGTGACAGGAGTCAGATCTAGTTACACCATATGTTCCATCTACAGAAGGGGAAATGTATAAGTAACATTATTGGTGAGAAAGACAGAAGTCAGATCTAGTTACACCATACGTTACATATACAGAAGGGGAAATGAATCAGTAACATTATTACTGGTGAGAGTGACAGGATTCAGATCTAGTTACACCATATGTTATATATACAGAAGGGGAAGTGTATTAGTAACATTAATACTGGTGAGAATGACAGGAGTCAGTCCTAGTTACACCATACATTACATATACAGTAGGGGAAATGTATAAGTAACATTATTACTGGTGAGAATAACATGAGTCAGATCTAGTTACACCATAAGTTCCATATACAAAAGGGGCAATGTATAAGTAACATTATTACCGGTAAGAATGACAGGAGTCAGATCTAGTTACACCATACGTTACATAAACAGAAGGGGAAATGTATAAGTAACATTATTACTGGTGAGAATGACAGGAGTCAGATCTAGTTACACCATACGTTACATATACACAATGGGAAATGTTTAAGTGTCATTACTGGTGAGAATAACAGGAGTCAGGTCTAGTTACACCATACGTTACATATACAGAAGGGAAATTATATAAGTAACGTTATTACTGGTGAGAATGACAGGAGTCAGATCTAGTTACACCATACGTTACATATACAGAAGGGAAATTATATAAGTAACATTATTACTGGTGAGAATGACAGGAGTCAGATCTAGTTACACCATACTTTACATATACAGAAGGGGAATTATATAAGTAACATTATTACTGTTGAGAATGACAGGAGTCAGATCTAGTTACACCATACGTTACATATATAGAACGGGAAATGTATAAGTAACATTATTACTGGTGAGAATGAAAGGAGTCAGATCTAGTTACACCATATGTTACATATACAGAACGGGAAATGTATAAGTAACATTATTACTGGTGAGAATGAAAGGAGTCAGATCTAGTTACACCATACGTTACATATACAGAAGGGAAATTATATAAGTAACATTATTACTGGTGAGAATGACAGGAGTCAGATCTAGTTACACCATATGTTCCATATACAGAAGGGGAAATGTATAAGTAACATTATTACTGGTGAGAATGACAGGAGTCAGATTCTAGTTACACCATACGTTACATATACACAATGGGAAATGTATAAGTGTCATTACTGGTGAGAATAACAGGAGTCAGGTCTAGTTACACCATACGTTACATATACAGAAGGGTAAATGTATAAGTAACATTATTACTGGTGAGAATGGCAGGAGTCAGATCTAGTTAGACCATACGTTACATATACAGAAGGGGAAATGTATAAGTAACATTATTACTGGTGATAATGACAGGAGTCGGATCTAGTTACACCATACGTTGCATATACAGAAGAGGAAATGTATAAGTAACATTAATACTGGTGAGAATGACAGGAGTCAGATCTAGTTACACCATATGTTACATATACAGAAGGGTAAATGTATAAGTAACATTATTACTGGTGAGAATGACAGGAGTCAGATCTAGTTACACCATACGTTCCATATACAGAAGGGAAATTATATAAGTAACATTATTACTGTTGAGAATGACAGGAGTCAGATCTAGTTACACCATATGTTACATATACAGAAGGGGAAATGTATAAGTAACATTATTACTGGTGAGAGTGAAAGGAGTCAGATCTAGTTACACCATATGTTCCATATACAGAAGGGGAAATGTATAAGTAACATTATTACTGGTGAGAATGACGAGTCAGATCTAGTTACACCATACGTTACATATACACAATGGGAAATGTATAGGTATCATTACTGGTGAGAATAACAGGAGTCAGGTCTGGTTACACCATACGTTACATATACAGAAGGGTAAATGTATAAGTAACATTAATACTGGTGAGAATGACAGGAGTCAGATCTAGTTACACCATACGTTACATATACAGAAGGGAAATTATATAAGTAACATTATTACTGGTGAGAATGACAGGAGTCAGATCTAGTTACACCATACGTTACATATACAGAAGGGAAATTATATAAGTAACATTATTACTTGTGAGAATGACAGGAGTCAGATCTAGTTACACCATACTTTACATATACAGAAGGGGAATTATATAAGTAACATTATTACTGTTGAGAATGACAGGAGTCAGATCTAGTTACACCATACGTTACATATACAGAACGGGAAATGTATAAGTAACATTATTACTGGTGAGAATGAAAGGAGTCAGATCTAGTTACACCATATGTTACATATACAGAGGGGGAAATGTATAAGTAACATTATTACTGGTGAGAGTGACAGGAGTCAGATCTAGTTACACCATATGTTCCATATACAGAAGGGGAAATGTATAAGTAACATTATTACTGGTGAGAATGACAGGAGTCAGATTCTAGTTACACCATACGTTACATATACACAATGGGAAATGTATAGGTATCATTACTGGTGAGAGTGACAGGAGTCAGATCTAGTTACACCATACGTTACATATACAGAAGGGGAAATGTATAAGTAACGTTATTACTGGTGAGAATGACAGGAGTCGGATCTAGTTACACCATATGCTCCATATAGAGAATGGGTAATGTATAAGTAACATTATTACTGGTGAGAATGGCAGGAGTCAGATCTAGTTAGACCATACGTTACATATACAGAAGGGGAAATGTATAAGTAACATTATTACTGGTGATAATGACAGGAGTCCGATCTAGTTACACCATACGTTACATATACAGAAGGGGAAATGTATAATTATCATTACTGGTGAGAATGACAGGAGTCAGATCTAGTTACACCATACGTTACATATACTGAAGGGGAAATGTACAAGTATCATTATTACTGGTGAAAATGACAGGAGTCGGATCTAGTTACACCATATGCTCCATATAGAGAATGGGTAATGTATAAGTAACATTATTACTGGTGAGAATGGCAGGAGTCAGATCTAGTTAGACCATACGTTACATATACAGAAGGGGAAATGTATAAGTAACATTATTACTGGTGATAATGACAGGAGTCCGATCTAGTTACACCATACGTTACATATACAGAAGGGGAAATGTATAATTATCATTACTGGTGAGAATGACAGGAGTCAGATATAGTTACACCATACGTTACATATACAGAAGGAGAAATGTATAAGTAACATTAATACAGGTGAGAATGACAGGAGTCATATCTAGTTACACCATATGTTCCATATGCAGAAGGGGAATTATATAAGTAACATTATTACTGTTGAGAATGACAGGAGTCAGATCTAGTTACACCATACGTTACATATACAGAAGGGGAAATGTATAAGTAACATTATTACTGGTGAGAGTGAAAGGAGTCAGATCTAGTTACACCATATGTTCCATATACAGAAGGGGAAATGTATAAGTAACATTATTACTGGTGAGAGTGAAAGGAGTCAGATCTAGTTACACCATATGTTCCATATACAGAAGGGGAAATGTATAAGTAACATTATTACTGGTGAGAATGACAGGAGTCAGATTCTAGTTACACCATACGTTACATATACACAATGGGAAATGTATAGGTATCATTACTGGTGAGAGTGACAGGAGTCAGATCTAGTTTCACCATACGTTACATATACAGAAGGGGAAATGTATAAGTAACATTATTACTGGTGAGAGTGAAAGGAGTCAGATCTAGTTACACCATATGTTCCATATACAGAAGGGGAAATGTATAAGTAACATTATTACTGGTGAGAGTGAAAGGAGTCAGATCTAGTTACACCATATGTTCCATATACCGAAGGGGAAATGTATAAGTAACATGGGCCCTCATTCCGAGTTGTTCGCTCGCAAGGCGATTATAGCAGAGTTACACACGCTAAGTCGCCGCCTACTGAGTGAATCTAAACTTCTTAAATGTGCGACCGATGTATGCGCATTTTTGCGATCAAAAACGAGTTAGCAGTTTCTGAGTAACTCCAGACTTACTCTGCCTGTGCGATCAGTTCAGTGCTTTTCGGTCCCGGCTGACGTCATAAACACACCCAGCGTTCGGCCAAGCACTCCCACCGTTTCTCCAGACACGCCTGCGTTTTTTCCGGAAACGGTAGCGTTTTGAGTCACACGCCCTTAAAACGCCGTGTTTCCGCCCAGTAACACCCATTTCCTGTCAATCACAATGCGAACGTCGGAGCGATGAAAAAGCCGTGAGTACAAATACTAACTTCATAGTAAAGTTACTTGGCGCAGTCGCAGTGCGAACATTGCGTATGCGCACTTAGAGAATTTTCACTGCGATGCGATGAAAAACTCCGAGCGAACAACTCGGAATGAGGGCCATTATTACTGGTGAGAATGACAGGAGTCAGATTCTAGTTACACCATACGTTACATATACACAATGGGAAATGTATAGGTATCATTACTGGTGAGAGTGACAGGAGTCAGATCTAGTTACACCATACGTTACATATACAGAAGGGGAAATGTATAATTATCATTACTGGTGAGAATGACAGGAGTCAGATCTAGTTACACCATACGTTACATATACTGAAGGGGAAATGTATAAGTATCATTATTACTGGTGAAAATGACAGGAGTCGGATCTAGTTACACCATATGCTCCATATAGAGAATGGGTAATGTATAAGTAACATTATTACTGGTGAGAATGGCAGGAGTCAGATCTAGTTAGACCATACGTTACATATACAGAAGGGGAAATGTATAAGTAACATTATTACTGGTGATAATGACAGGAGTCCGGTCTAGTTACACCATACGTTACATATACAGAAGGGGAAATGTATAATTATCATTACTGGTGAGAATGACAGGAGTCAGATATAGTTACACCATACGTTCCATATACAGAAGGAGAAATGTATAAGTAACATTAATACTGGTGAGAATGACAGGAGTCACATCTAGTTACACCATACTTTACATATACAGAAGGGGATATAAGTAACATTATTACTGTTGAGAATGATAGGAGTCAGATCTAGTTACACCATACGTTACATATACAGAACGGGAAATGTATAAGTAACATTATTACTGGTGAGAATGAAAGGAGTCAGATCTAGTTACACCATATGTTACATATACAGAAGGGGAAATGTATAAGTAACATTATTACTGGTGAGAGTGACAGGAGTCAGATCTAGTTACACCATATGTTCCATATACAGAAGGGGAAATGTATAAGTAACATTATTACTGGTGAGAATGACAGTAGTCAGATTCTAGTTACACCATACGTTACATATACACAATGGGAAATGTATAGGTATCATTACTGGTGAGAGTGACAGGAGTCAGATCTAGTTACACCATACGTTACATATACAGAAGGGAAATGTATAAGTAACATTATTACTGGTGATAATGACAGGAGTCAGATCTAGTTACACCATACGTTACATGTACGGAAGGGGAAATGTATAATTATCATTACTGGTGAGAATGACAGGAGTCAGATTTAGTTACACCATACGTTACATATACAGAAGGAGAAATGTATAAGTAACATTATTACTGGTGAGAATGACAGGAGTCAGATCTAGTTATACCATACTTTACATATACAGAAGGGGAAATGTATAAGTATCATTATTACTGGTGAGAATGACAGGAGTCAGATCTAGTTACACCATACGTTCCATATACAGAAGGGGAAATGTATAAGTAACATTATTACTGGTGAGAATGACAGGTGTTAGATCTAGTTACACCATACGTTACATATACAGAAGGGAAATTATATAAGTAACATTATTACTGGTGAGAATGACAGGAGTCAGATCTAGTTACACCATACGTTACATGTACAGAAGGGGAATTATATAAGTAACATTATTACTGTTGAGAATGACAGGAGTCAGATCTAGTTACACCATACGTTACACATACAGAACGGGAAATGTATAAGTAACATTATTACTGGTGAGAATGAAAGGAGTCAGATCTAGTTACACCATATGTTACATATACAGAAGGGGAAATGTATAAGTAACATTATTACTGGTGAGAGTGACAGGAGTCAGATCTAGTTACACCATATGTTCCATATACAGATGGGGAAATGTATAAGTAACATTATTACTGGTGAGAATGACAGGAGTCAGATTCTAGTTACACCATACGCTACATATACACAATGGGAAATGTATAGGTATCATTACTGGTGAGAATAACAGGAGTCAGGTCTAGTTACACCATACGTTACATATACAGAAGGGTAAATGTATAAGTAACAATACTGGTGAGAATGACAGGAGTCAGATCTAGTTACACCATATGTTACATATACAGAAGGAGAAATGTATAAGTAACATTACTGGTGAGAATGACAGGAGTCAGATCTAGTTACACCATACGTTACATATACAGAAGGGGAAATGTATAAGTAACGTTATTACTGGTGAGAATGACAGGAGTCGGATCTAGTTACACCATATGCTCCATATAGAGAATGGGTAATGTATAAGTAACATTATTACTGGTGAGAATGGCAGGAGTCAGATCTAGTTAGACCATACGTTACATATACAGAAGGGGAAATGTATAAGTAACATTATTACTGGTGATAATGACAGGAGTCCGATCTAGTTACACCATACGTTACATATACAGAAGGGGAAATGTATAATTATCATTACTGGTGAGAATGACAGGAGTCAGATCTAGTTACACCATACGTTACATATACTGAAGGGGAAATGTACAAGTATCATTATTACTGGTGAAAATGACAGGAGTCGGATCTAGTTACACCATATGCTCCATATAGAGAATGGGTAATGTATAAGTAACATTATTACTGGTGAGAATGGCAGGAGTCAGATCTAGTTAGACCATACGTTACATATACAGAAGGGGAAATGTATAATTATCATTACTGGTGAGAATGACAGGAGTCAGATATAGTTACACCATACGTTACATATACAGAAGGAGAAATGTATAAGTAACATTAATACTGGTGAGAATGACAGGAGTCATATCTAGTTACACCATATGTTCCATATGCAGAAGGGGAATTATATAAGTAACATTATTACTGTTGAGAATGACAGGAGTCAGATCTAGTTACACCATACTGTACGTTACATATACAGAAGAGGAAATGTATAAGTAACATTACCGGTGAGAATTACAGGAGTCAGATCTAGTTACACCATACGTTACATATACAGAAGGGGAAATGTATAAGTAACGTTATTACTGGTGAGAATGACAGGAGTCGGATCTAGTTACACCATATGCTCCATATAGAGAATGGGTAATGTATAAGTAACATTATTACTGGTGAGAATGGCAGGAGTCAGATCTAGTTAGACCATACGTTACATATACAGAAGGGGAAATGTATAAGTAACATTATTACTGGTGATAATGACAGGAGTCCGATCTAGTTACACCATACGTTACATATACAGAAGGGGAAATGTATAATTATCATTACTGGTGAGAATGACAGGAGTCAGATCTAGTTACACCATACGTTACATATACTGAAGGGGAAATGTACAAGTATCATTATTACTGGTGAAAATGACAGGAGTCGGATCTAGTTACACCATATGCTCCATATAGAGAATGGGTAATGTATAAGTAACATTATTACTGGTGAGAATGGCAGGAGTCAGATCTAGTTAGACCATACGTTACATATACAGAAGGGGAAATGTATAAGTAACATTATTACTGGTGATAATGACAGGAGTCCGATCTAGTTCCACCATACGTTACATATACAGAAGGGGAAATGTATAATTATCATTACTGGTGAGAATGACAGGAGTCAGATATAGTTACACCATACGTTACATATACAGAAGGAGAAATGTATAAGTAACATTAATACTGGTGAGAATGACAGGAGTCATATCTAGTTACACCATATGTTCCATATGCAGAAGGGGAATTATATAAGTAACATTATTACTGTTGAGAATAACAGGAGTCAGATCTAGTTACACCATACGTTACATATACAGAAGGGGAAATGTATAAGTAACATTATTACTGGTGAGAGTGAAAGGAGTCAGATCTAGTTACACCATATGTTCCATATACAGAAGGGGAAATGTATAAGTAACATTATTACTGGTGAGAGTGAAAGGAGTCAGATCTAGTTACACCATATGTTCCATATACAGAAGGGGAAATGTATAAGTAACATTATTACTGGTGAGAATGACAGGAGTCAGATTCTAGTTACACCATACGTTACATATACACAATGGGAAATGTATAGGTATCATTACTGGTGAGAGTGACAGGAGTCAGATCTAGTTTCACCATACGTTACATATACAGAAGGGGAAATGTATAAGTAACATTATTACTGGTGAGAGTGAAAGGAGTCAGATCTAGTTACACCATACGTTACATGTACAGAAGGGAAAATGTATAAGTAACATTATTACTGGTGAGAATGACAGGAGTCAGATCTAGTTACACCATACGTTACATATACAGAAGGGGAAATGTATAAGTAACATTATTACTGGTGAGAATGAAAGGAGTCAGATCTAGTTACACCATATGTTCCATATACAGAAGGGGAAATGTATAAGTAACATTATTACTGGTGAGAGTGAAAGGAGTCAGATCTAGTTACACCATACGTTACATATACAGAAGGGGAAATGTATAAGTAACATTATTACTGGTGAGAATGACAGGAGTCAGATCTAGTTACACCATACGTTACATATACAGAAGGGGAAATGTATAAGTAACATTATTACTGGTGAGAATGAAAGGAGTCAGATCTAGTTACACCATATGTTCCATATACAGAAGGGGAAATGTATAAGTAACATTATTACTGGTGAGAGTGAAAGGAGTCAGATCTAGTTACACCATATGTTCCATATACAGAAGGGGAAATGTATAAGTAACATGGGCCCTCATTCCGAGTTGTTCGCTCGCAAGGCGATTATAGCAGAGTTACACACGCTAAGTCGCCGCCTACTGGGAGTGAATATAAACTTCTTAAATGTGCGACCGATGTATGCGCATTTTTGCGATCAAAAACGAGTTAGCAGTTTCTGAGTAACTCCAGACTTACTCTGCCTGTGCGATCAGTTCAGTGCTTTTCGGTCCCGGCTGACGTCATAAACACACCCAGCGTTCGGCCAAGCACTCCCACCGTTTCTCCAGACACGCCTGCGTTTTTTCCGGAAACGGTAGCGTTTTGAGTCACACGCCCTTAAAACGCCGTGTTTCCGCCCAGTAACACCCATTTCCTGTCAATCACAATGCGAACGTCGGAGCGATGAAAAAGCCGTGAGTACAAATACTAACTTCATAGTAAAGTTACTTGGCGCAGTCGCAGTGCGAACATTGCGCATGCGCACTTAGAGAATTTTCACTGCGATGCGATGAAAAACTCCGAGCGAACAACTCGGAATGAGGGCCATTATTACTGGTGAGAATGACAGGAGTCAGATTCTAGTTACACCATACGTTACATATACACAATGGGAAATGTATAGGTATCATTACTGGTGAGAGTGACAGGAGTCAGATCTAGTTACACCATACGTTACATATACAGAAGGGGAAATGTATAAGTAACGTTATTACTGGTGAGAATGACAGGAGTCAGATCTAGTTACACCATACGTTCCATATACTGAAGGGGAAATGTATAATTATCATTACTGGTGAGAATGACAGGAGTCAGATCTAGTTACACCATACGTTACATATACTGAAGGGGAAATGTATAAGTATCATTATTACTGGTGAAAATGACAGGAGTCGGATCTAGTTACACCATATGCTCCATATAGAGAATGGGTAATGTATAAGTAACATTATTACTGGTGAGAATGGCAGGAGTCAGATCTAGTTAGACCATACGTTACATATACAGAAGGGGAAATGTATAAGTAACATTATTACTGGTGATAATAACAGGAGTCCGGTCTAGTTACACCATACGTTACATATACAGAAGGGGAAATGTATAATTATCATTACTGGTGAGAATGACAGGAGTCAGATATAGTTACACCATACGTTCCATATACAGAAGGAGAAATGTATAAGTAACATTAATACTGGTGAGAATGACAGGAGTCACATCTAGTTACACCATACTTTACATATACAGAAGGGGATATAAGTAACATTATTACTGTTGAGAATGATAGGAGTCAGATCTAGTTACACCATACGTTACATATACAGAACGGGAAATGTATAAGTAACATTATTACTGGTGAGAATGAAAGGAGTCAGATCTAGTTACACCATATGTTACATATACAGAAGGGGAAATGTATAAGTAACATTATTACTGGTGAGAGTGACAGGAGTCAGATCTAGTTACACCATATGTTCCATATACAGAAGGGGAAATGTATAAGTAACATTATTACTGGTGAGAATGACAGTAGTCAGATTCTAGTTACACCATACGTTACATATACACAATGGGAAATGTATAGGTATCATTACTGGTGAGAGTGACAGGAGTCAGATCTAGTTACACCATACGTTACATATACAGAAGGGAAATGTATAAGTAACATTATTACTGGTGATAATGACAGGAGTCAGATCTAGTTACACCATACGTTACATGTACGGAAGGGGAAATGTATAATTATCATTACTGGTGAGAATGACAGGAGTCAGATTTAGTTACACCATACGTTACATATACAGAAGGAGAAATGTATAAGTAACATTATTACTGGTGAGAATGACAGGAGTCAGATCTAGTTACACCATACTTTACATATACAGAAGGGGAAATGTATAAGTATCATTATTACTGGTGAGAATGACAGGAGTCAGATCTAGTTACACCATACGTTCCATATACAGAAGGGGAAATGTATAAGTAACATTATTACTGGTGAGAATGACAGGTGTTAGATCTAGTTACACCATACGTTACATATACAGAAGGGAAATTATATAAGTAACATTATTACTGGTGAGAATGACAGGAGTCAGATCTAGTTACACCATACGTTACATATACAGAAGGGGAATTATATAAGTAACATTATTACTGTTGAGAATGACAGGAGTCAGATCTAGTTACACCATACGTTACACATACAGAACGGGAAATGTATAAGTAACATTATTACTGGTGAGAATGAAAGGAGTCAGATCTAGTTACACCATATGTTACATATACAGAAGGGGAAATGTATAAGTAACATTATTACTGGTGAGAGTGACAGGAGTCAGATCTAGTTACACCATATGTTCCATATACAGATGGGGAAATGTATAAGTAACATTATTACTGGTGAGAATGACAGGAGTCAGATTCTAGTTACACCATACGCTACATATACACAATGGGAAATGTATAAGTAACATTATTACTGGTGAGAATGAAAGGAGTCAGATCTAGTTACACCATATGTTACATATACAGAAGGGGAAATGTATAAGTAACATTATTACTGGTGAGAGTGACAGGAGTCAGTTCTAGTTACACCATACGTTACATATACAGAAGGGGAATTATATAAGTAACATTATTACTGTTGAGAATGACAGGAGTCAGATTCTAGTTACACCATACGTTACACATACAGAACGGGAAATGTATAAGTAACATTATTACTGGTGAGAATGAAAGGAGTCAGATCTAGTTACACCATATGTTACATATACAGAAGGGGAAATGTATAAGTAACATTATTACTGGTGAGAGTGACAGGAGTCAGATCTAGTTACACCATATGTTCCATATACAGATGGGGAAATGTATAAGTAACATTATTACTGGTGAGAATGACAGGAGTCAGATTCTAGTTACACCATACGCTACATATACACAATGGGAAATGTATAGGTATCATTACTGGTGAGAATAACAGGAGTCAGGTCTAGTTACACCATACGTTACATATACAGAAGGGTAAATGTATAAGTAACATTAATACTGGTGAGAATGACAGAAGTCAGATCTAGTTACACCATACGTTACATATACAGAAGGGGAAATGTATTAGTAACATTATTACTGGTGAGAATGACAGGAGTCAGATCTAGTTACACCATATGTTACATATACAGAAGGAGAAATGTATAAGTAACATTACTGGTGAGAATGACAGGAGTCAGATCTAGTTACACCATACGTTACATATACAGAAGAGGAAATGTATAAGTAACATTACCGGTGAGAATTACAGGAGTCAGATCTAGTTACACCATACGTTACATATACAGAAGGGGAAATGTATTAGTAACATTATTACAGGTGAGAACGACAGGAGTCAGATCTAGTTACACCATATGTTACATATACAGAAGGAGAAATGTATAAGTAACATTACTGGTGAGAATGACAGGAGTCAGATCTAGTTACACCATACGTTACATATACAGAAGGGGAAATGTATAAGTAACATTATTACTGGTGAGAATGACAGGAGTCAGATCTAGTTACACCATACGTTACATATACAGAAGGGGAAATGTATTAGTAACACTATTACTGGTGAGAATGACAGGAGTCAGATCTAGTTACACCATACGTTACATATACAGAAGGGGAAATGTATAAGTAACATTATTACTGGTGAGAATGACAGGAGTCAGATCTAGTTACACCATACGTTACATTTACAGAAGGGGAAATGTATAAGTAACATTATTACTGATGAGAATGACAGGAGTCAGATCTAGTTACACCATACGTATCATATACAGAAGGGGAAATGTATTAGTAACATTATTACTGGTGAGAATGACAGGAGTCAGATCTAGTTACACCATACATTACATATACAGAAGGGGAAATGTATAAGTAACATTATTACTGGTGAGAATGACAGGAGTCAGATCTAGTTACACCATACGTTACATATACAGAAAGGGAAATGTATAAGTAACGTTATTACTGGTGAGAATGACAGAAGTCAGATCTAGTTACACCATACGTTACATTTACAGAAAGGGAAATGTATAAGTAACGTTATTACTGGTGAGAATGACAGGAGTCAGATCTAGTTACACCATACGTTACATATACAGAAAGGGAAATGTATAAGTAACGTTATTACTGGTGAGAATGACAGAAGTCAGATCTAGTTACACCATACGTTACATATACAGAAAGGGAAATGTATAAGTAACGTTATTACTGGTGAGAATGACAGAAGTCAGACCTAGTTACACCATACGTTACATATACAGAAGGGGAAATGTATAAGTAACATTATTACTGGTGAGAATGACCGGAGGTAGATCTAGTTACACAATATGTTCCATATACAGAAGGGGAAATGTATAAGTAACATTATTACTGGTGAGAATGACAGACGTCAGATCTAGTTTCACCAGACGTTACATATACAGAAGGGGAAATGTATAAGTAACATTATTACTGGTGAGAATGACAGGAGCCAGATCTAGTTACACCATACGTTACATATACAGAAGGGGAAATGTATAAGTAACATTATTACTGGTGAAAATGACAGGAGTCAGATCTAGTTACACCATACGTTACATATAGAGAAGAGGAAATGTATAAGTAACATTATTACTGGTAAGACTAACAGGAGTCAGATCTAGTTACACCATACGTTACATATACAGAAGGGGAAATGTATAAGTAACATTATTACTGGTGAGAATGACAGGAGTCAGATCTAGTTACACCATACGTTACATATACAGAAGGGGAAATGTATAAGTAACATTATTACCAGTGAGAATGACAGGAGTCAGATCTAGTTACACCATACGTTCCATATACAGAAGGGGAAATGTATAAGTAACATTATTACTGGTGAGAATGACAGGAGTCAGATCTAGTTACACCATACGTTCCATATACAGAAGGGGAAATGTATAAGTAACATTATTACTGGTGAGAATGACAGGAGTAATATCTAGTTACACCATACGTTACATATACAGAAGGTGAAATGTATAAGTAACATTATTACCGGTGAGAGTGACAGGAGTCAGATCTAGTTACACCATACTTTCCATATACACAATGGGAAATGTATAAGTATCATTATTACTGGTGAGAATGACAGGAGTCGGATCTAGTTACACCATACGTTACATATACAGAAGGGGAAATGTGTAAGTAACATTATTACTGGTGAGAATGACAGGAGTCAGATCTAGTTACACCATACGTTACATTTACAGAAGGGGAAATGTATAAGTAACATTATTACTGATGAGAATGACAGGAGTCAGATCTAGTTACACCATACGTTACATATACAGAAGGGAAAATGTATAAGTAACATTATTACTGGTGAGAGTGACAACAGTCAGATCTAGTAACACCATACGTTCCATATACAGAAGGGGAAATGTATAAGTAACATTATTACTGGTGAGAATGACAGGAGTCAGATCTAGTTACACCATACATTACATATACAGAAGGAGAAATGTATAAGTAACATTATTACTGGTGAGAATGACAGGAGTCAGATCTAGTTACACCATACGTTACATATACAGAAGGGGAATTATATAAGTAACATTATTACTGGTGAGAATGACAGGAGTCAGATCTAGTTACACCATACGTTACATATACAGAAGGGGAATTATATAAGTAACATTATTACTGGTGAGAATGACAGGAGTCAGATCTAGTTACACCATACGTTACATATACAGAAGGGGAAATGTATAAGTAACATTATTACTGGTGAGAGTGAAAGGAGTCAGATCTAGTTACACCATATGTTCCATATACAGAAGGGGAAATGTATAAGTAACATTATTACTGGTGAGAGTGACAAGAGTCAGATCTAGTAACACCATACGTTCCATATACAGAAGGGGAAATGTATAAGTAACATTATTACTGGTGAGAATGACAGGAGTCAGATCTAGTTACACCATACGTTACATATACAGAAGGGAAAATGTATAAGTAACATTATTACTGGTGATAATGACAGGAGTCCGATCTAGTTACACCATACGTTACATATACAGAAGGGGAAATGTATAAGTAACATTATTACTGGTGAGAGTGACAGGAGTCAGATCTAGTTACACCATACGTTACATATACAGAAGGAGAAATGTATAAGTAACATTAATACTGGTGAGAATGACAGGAGTCACATCTAGTTACACCATACTTTACATATACAGAAGGGGATATAAGTAACATTATTACTGTTGAGAATGATAGGAGTCAGATCTAGTTACACCATACGTTACATATACAGAAGGGGAAATGTATAATTATCATTACTGGTGAGAATGACAGGAGTCAGATCTAGTTACACCATACGTTACATATACAGAAGGAGAAATGTATAAGTAACATTATTACTGGTGAGAATGACAGGAGTCAGATCTAGTTACACCATACTTTACATATACAGAAGGGGAAATGTATAAGTAACATTATTACTGGTGAGAATGACAGGAGTCAGATCTAGTTACACCATACGTTCCATATACAGAAGGGGAAATGTATAAGTAACATTATTACTGGTGAGAATGACAGGTGTTAGATCTAGTTACACCATACGTTACATATACAGAAGGGAAATTATATAAGTAACATTATTACTGGTGAGAATGACAGGAGTCAGATCTAGTTACACCATACGTTACATATACAGAAGGGAAATTATATAAGTAACATTATTACTGGTGAGAATGACAGGAGTCAGATCTAGTTACACCATACGTTACATATACAGAAGGGGAAATGTATAAGTAACATTATTACTGGTGAGAATGACAGGAGTCAGATCTAGTTACACCATACGTTACATATACAGAAGGGGAAATGTATAAGTAACATTATTACTGGAGAGAGTGACAGAAGTCGGATCTGGTTACACCATACGTTACATATACAGAAGGGGAAATGTATAAGTAACATTATTACTGGTGAGAGTGACAGGAGTCGGATCTAATTACACCATACGTTACATATACAGAATGGGAAATGTATAAGTATCATTATTACTGGTGAGAATGACAGGAGTCAGATCTAGTTACACCATACTTTACATATACAGAAGGGGAATTATATTAGTAACATTATTACTGTTGAGAATGACAGGAGTCAGATCTAGTTACACCATACGTTACACATACAGAACGGGAAATGTATAAGTAACATTATTACTGGTGAGAATGAAAGGAGTCAGATCTAGTTACACCATATGTTACATATACAGAAGGGGAAATGTATAAGTAACATTATTACTGGTGAGAATGAAAGGAGTCAGATCTAGTTACACCATACGTTCCATATACAGAAGAGGAAATGTATAAGTAACATTATTACTGGTGAGAATGACAGGAGTCAGATCTAGTTACACCATACGTTACATATACAGAAGAGGAAATGTATAAGTAACATTATTACTGGTGAGAATGACAGGAGTCAGATCTAGTTACACCATATGTTCCATATACAGAAGGGGAAATGTACAAGTAACATTATTACTGGTGAGAATGACAGGAGTCAGATTCTAGTTACACCATACGTTACATATACACAATGGGAAATGTATAGGTGTCATTACTGGTGAGAATAACAGGAGTCAGGTCTAGTTACACCATACGTTACATATACAGAAGGGTAAATGTATAAGTAACATTAATACTGGTGAGAATGACAGGAGTCAGATCTAGTTACACCATACGTTACATATACAGAAGAGGAAATGTATAAGTAACATTACCGGTGAGAATTACAGGAGTCAGATCTAGTTACACCATACGTTACATATACAGAAGGGGAAATGTATTAGTAACATTATTACAGGTGAGAACGACAGGAGTCAGATCTAGTTACACCATATGTTACATATACAGAAGGAGAAATGTATAAGTAACATTACTGGTGAGAATGACAGGAGTCAGATCTAGTTACACCATACGTTACATTTACAGAAGGGGAAATGTATAAGTAACATTATTACTGGTGAGAATGACAGGAGTCAGATCTAGTTACACCATACGTATCATATACAAAAGGGGAAATGTATTAGTAACATTATTACTGGTGAGAATGACTGGAGTCAGATCTAGTTACACCATACATTACATATACAGATGGGGAAATGTATAAGTAACATTATTACTGGTGAGAATGACAGGAGTCAGATCTAGTTACACCATACGTTACATATACAGAAAGGGAAATGTATAAGTATCATTATTACTGGTGAGAATGACAGGAGTCAGATCTAGTTACACCATACGTTACATATACAGAAGGGGAAATGTATAAGTAACATTATTACTGGTGAGAGTGACAGGAGTCAGATCTAGTTACACCATACGTTACATATACAGAAGGGGAAATGTATAAGTATCATTATTACTGGTGAGAATGACAGGAGTCAGATCTAGTTACACTATACGTTCCATATACAGAAGGGGAAATGTATAAGTAACATTATTACTGGTGAGAATGACAGGTGTTAGATCTAGTTACACCATACGTTACATATACAGAAGGGAAATTACATAAGTAACATTATTACTGGTGAGAATGACAGGAGTCAGATCTAGTTACACCATACGTTACATATACAGAAGGGAAATTATATAAGTAACATTATTACTGGTGAGAATGACAGAAGTCAGATCTAGTTACACCATACGTTACATATACAGAAGGAGAAATGTATAAGTAACATTATTACTGGTGAGAGTGACAGGAGTCAGATCTAGTTACACCATACGTTACATATACAGAAAGGGAAATGTATAAGTAACGTTATTACTGGTGAGAATGACAGGAGTCAGATCTAGTTACACCATACGTTACATATACAGAAAGGGAAATGTATAAGTAACGTTATTACTGGTGAGAATGACAGAAGTCAGACCTAGTTACACCATACGTTACATATACACAATGGGAAATGTATAAGTATCATTATTACTGGTGAGAATGACAGGAGTCAGATCTAGTTACACCATACGTTACATATACAGAAGGGGAAATGTATAAGTAACATTATTACTGGTGAGAATGACCGGAGGTAGATCTAGTTACACCATATGTTCTATATACAGAAGGGGAAATGTATAAGTAACATTATTACTGGAGAGAATGACAGAAGTCAGATCTAGTTTCACCAGACGTTACATATACAGAAGGGGAAATGTATAAGTAACATTATTACTGGTGAGAATGACAGGAGCCAGATCTAGTTACACCATACGTTACATATACAGAAGAGGAAATGTATAAGTAACATTATTACTGGTGAAAATGACAGGAGTCAGATCTAGTTACACCATACATTACATATACAGAAGAGGAAATGTATAAGTAACATTATTACTGGTAAGACTAACAGGAGTCAGATCTAGTTACACCATACGTTACATATGCAGAAGGGGAAATGTATAAGTAACATTATTACTGGTGAGAATGACAGGAGTCAGATCTAGTTACACCATACGTTACATATACAGAAGGGGAAATGTATAAGTAACATTATTACCGGTGAGAATGACAGGAGTCAGATCTAGTTACACCATACGTTCCATATACAGAAGGGGAAATGTATAAGTAACATTATTACTGGTGAGAATGACAGGAGTCAGATCTAGTTACACCATACGTTCCATATACAGAAGGGGAAATGTATAAGTAACATTATTACCGGTGAGAGTGACAGGAGTCCGATCTAGTTACACCATACGTTACATATACAGAAGGGGAAATGTATAAGTAACATTATTACTGGTGAGAATGACAGGAGTCAGATCTAGTTACACCATACGTTACATATACACAATGGGAAATGTATAAGTAACATTATTACTGGTGAGAATGACAGGAGTCGGATCTAGTTACACCATACGTTGCATATACAGAAGAGGAAATGTATAAGTAACATTAATACTGGTGAGAATGACAGGAGTCAGATCTAGTTACACCATATGTTACATATACAGAAGGGTAAATGTATAAGTAACATTATTACTGGTGAGAATGACAGGAGTCAGATCTAGTTACACCATACGTTCCATATACAGAAGGGAAATTATATAAGTAACATTATTACTGTTGAGAATTACAGGAGTCAGATCTAGTTACACCATATGTTACATATACAGAAGGGGAAATGTATAAGTAACATTATTACTGGTGAGAGTGAAAGGAGTCAGATCTAGTTACACCATATGTTCCATATACAGAAGGGGAAATGTATAAGTAACATTATTACTGGTGAGAATGACGAGTCAGATCTAGTTACACCATACGTTACATATACACAATGGGAAATGTATAGGTATCATTACTGGTGAGAATAACAGGAGTCAGGTCTGGTTACACCATACGTTACATATACAGAAGGGTAAATGTATAAGTAACATTAATACTGGTGAGAATGACAGGAGTCAGATCTAGTTACACCATACGTTACATATACAGAAGGGAAATTATATAAGTAACATTATTACTGGTGAGAATGACAGGAGTCAGATCTAGTTACACCATACGTTACATATACAGAAGGGAAATTATATAAGTAACATTATTACTTGTGAGAATGACAGGAGTCAGATCTAGTTACACCATACGTTCCATATACAGAAGGGGAAATGTATAAGTAACATTATTACTGGTGAGAATGACAGGAGTCAGATCTAGTTACACCATATGTTCCATATACAGAAGGGGAAATGTATAAGTAACATTATTACTGGTGAGAATGACAGGAGTCAGATCTAGTTACACCATACGTTCCATATACAGAAGGGGAAATGTATAAGTAACATTATTACTGGTGAGAATGACAGGAGTAATATCTAGTTACACCATACGTTACATATACAGAAGGGGAAATGTATAAGTAACATTATTACTGGTGAGAATGACAGGAGTCAGATCTAGTTACACCATACGTTACATATACACAATGGGAAATGTATAAGTAACATTATTACTGGTGAGAATGACAGGAGTCGGATCTAGTTACACCATACGTTGCATATACAGAAGAGGAAATGTATAAGTAACATTAATACTGGTGAGAATGACAGGAGTCAGATCTAGTTACACCATATGTTACATATACAGAAGGGTAAAAGTATAAGTAACATTATTACTGGTGAGAATGACAGGAGTCAGATCTAGTTACACCATACGTTCCATATACAGAAGGGAAATTATATAAGTAACATTATTACTGTTGAGAATGACAGGAGTCAGATCTAGTTACACCATATGTTACATATACAGAAGGGGAAATGTATAAGTAACATTATTACTGGTGAGAGTGAAAGGAGTCAGATCTAGTTACACCATATGTTCCATATATAGAAGAGGAAATGTATAAGTAACATTATTACTGGTGAGAATGACGAGTCAGATCTAGCTACACCATACGTTACATATACACAATGGGAAATGTATAAGTAACATTATTACTGGTGAGAATGACAGGAGTCAGATCTAGTTACACCATGCGTTACATATACAGAAGGGGAAATGTATAAGTAACATTAATACTGGTGACAATGACAGGAGTCAGATCTAGTTACACCATACGTTACATATACAGAAGGGAAATTATATAAGTAACATTATTACTGGTGAGAATGACAGGAGTCAGATCTAGTTACACCATGCGTTACATATACAGAAGGGGAAATGTATAAGTAACATTAATACTGGTGAGAATGACAGGAGTCAGATCTAGTTACACCATACGTTACATATACAGAAGGGAAATTATATAAGTAACATTATTACTGGTGAGAATGACAGGAGTCAGATCTAGTTACACCATACGTTACATATACAGAAGGGAAATTATATAAGTAACATTATTACTTGTGAGAATGACAGGAGTCAGATCTAGTTACACCATACTTTACATATACAGAAGGGGAATTATATAAGTAACATTATTACTGTTGAGAATGACAGGAGTCAGATCTAGTTACACCATACGTTACATATACAGAGGGGGAAATGTATAAGTAACATTATTACTGGTGAGAGTGACAGGAGTCAGATCTAGTTACACCATATGTTCCATATACAGAAGGGGAAATGTATAAGTAACATTATTACTGGTGAGAATTACAGGAGTCAGATTCTAGTTACACCATACGTTACATATACAGAAGAGGAAATGTATAAGTAACATTATTACTGGTGAGAGTGACAGGAGTCAGATCTAGTTACACCATACGTTACATATACAGAACGGGAAATGTATAAGTAACATTATTACTGGTGAGAATGAAAGGAGTCAGATCTAGTTACACCATATGTTCCATATACAGAAGGGGAAATGTATAAGTAACATTATTACTGGTGAGAGTGACAGGAGTCAGATCTAGTTACACCATATGTTCCATATACAGAAGGGGAAATGTATAAGTAACATTATTACTGGTGAGAATGACAGGAGTCAGATTCTAGTTACACCATACGTTACATATACACAATGGGAAATGTATAGGTATCATTACTGGTGAGAGTGACAGGAGTCAGATCTAGTTACACCATACGTTACATATACAGAAGGGGAAATGTATAAGTAACATTATTACTGGTGATAATGACAGGAGTCCGATCTAGTTACACCATACGTTACATATACAGAAGGGGAAATGTATAATTATCATTACTGGTGAGAATGACAGGAGTCAGATCTAGTTACACCATACGTTACATATACAGAGGGGGAAATGTATAAGTAACATTATTACTGGTGAGAGTGACAGGAGTCAGATCTAGTTACACCATATGTTCCATATACAGAAGGGGAAATGTATAAGTAACATTATTACTGGTGAGAATTACAGGAGTCAGATTCTAGTTACACCATACATTACATATACAGAAGGGGAAATGTATAAGTAACATTATTACTGGTGAGAATGACAGGAGTCAGATCTAGTTACACCATACGTCACATATACAGAAGGGGAAATGTATAAGTAACATTATTACTGGTGAGAATGACAGGAGTCAGATCTAGTTACACCATACGTTACATATACAGAAGGGGAAATGTATAAGTAACATTATTACTGGTGAGAATGACAGGAGTCAGATCTAGTTACACCATACGTTACATATACAGAAGGGGAAATGTATAAGTAACATTATTACTGGTGAGAGTGACAGGAGTCAGATCTAGTTACACCATACGTTACATATACAGAAGGGGAAATGTATAAGTAACATTATTACTGGTGAGAATGACAGGAGTCAGATCTAGTTACACCATACGTTACATATACACAATGGGAAATGTATAAGTAACATTATTACTGGTAAGACTAACAGGAGTCAGATCTAGTTACACCATATGTTCCATATACAGAAGGGGAAATGTATAAGTAACATTATTACTGGTGAGAATGACAGGAGTCAGATCTAGTTACACCATACGTTCCATATACAGAAGGTGAAATGTATAAGTAACATTATTACCGGTGAGAGTGACAGGAGTCCGATCTAGTTACACCATATGTTATATATACAGAAGGGGAAATGTATAAGTAACATTATTACTGGTGAGAATGACCGGAGTCAGATCTAGTTACACCATACGTTACATATACAGAAGGGGAAATGTATAAGTAACATTATTACTGGTGAGAATGACAGGAGTCAGATCTAGTTACACCATACGTTACATATACAGAAGGGGAAATGTATAAGTAACATTATTACTGGTGAGAATGACAGGAGTCAGATCTAGTTACACCATACGTTACATATACACAATGGGAAATGTATAAGTAACATTATTACTGGTGAGAATGACAGGAGTCGGATCTAGTTACACCATACGTTGCATATACAGAAGAGGAAATGTATAAGTAACGTTATTACTGGTGAGAATGACAGTAGTCAGATTCTAGTTACACCATACGTTCCATATACAGAAGGGAAATTATATAAGTAACATTATTACTGTTGAGAATGACAGGAGTCAGATCTAGTTACACCATATGTTACATATACAGAAGGGGAAATGTATAAGTAACATTATTACTGGTGAGAGTGAAAGGAGTCAGATCTAGTTACACCATATGTTCCATATACAGAAGGGGAAATATATAAGTAACATTATTACTGGTGAGAATGACGAGTCAGATCTAGTTACACCATACGTTACATATACACAATGGGAAATGTATAGGTATCATTACTGGTGAGAATAACAGGAGTCAGGTCTGGTTACACCATACGTTACATATACAGAAGGGTAAATGTATAAGTAACATTAATACTGGTGAGAATGACAGGAGTCAGATCTAGTTACACCATACGTTACATATACAGAAGGGAAATTATATAAGTAACATTATTACTGGTGAGAATGACAGTAGTCAGATCTAGTTACACCATACTTTACATATACAGAAGGGGAATTATATAAGTAACATTATTACTGTTGAGAATGACAGGAGTCAGATCTAGTTACACCATACGTTACATATACAGAACGGGAAATGTATAAGTAACATTATTACTGGTGAGAATGAAAGGAGTCAGATCTAGTTACACCATATGTTCCATATACAGAAGGGGAAATGTATAAGTAACATTATTACTGGTGAGAGTGACAGGAGTCAGATCTAGTTACACCATATGTTCCATATACAGAAGGGGAAATGTATAAGTAACATTATTACTGGTGAGAATGACAGGAGTCAGATTCTAGTTACACCATACGTTACATATACACAATGGGAAATGTATAGGTATCATTACTGGTGAGAGTGACAGGAGTCAGATCTAGTTACACCATACGTTACATATACAGAAGGGGAAATGTATAAGTAACATTATTACTGGTGATAATGACAGGAGTCCGATCTAGTTACACCATACGTTACATATACAGAAGGGGAAATGTATAATTATCATTACTGGTGAGAATGACAGGAGTCAGATCTAGTTACACCATACGTTACATATACTGAAGGGGAAATGTACAAGTATCATTATTACTGGTGAGAATGACAGGAGTCAGATCTAGTTACACCATACGTTACATATACAGAACGGGAAATGTATAAGTAACATTATTACTGGTGAGAATGAAAGGAGTCAGATCTAGTTACACCATATGTTCCATATACAGAAGGGGAAATGTATAAGTAACATTATTACTGGTGAGAGTGACAGGAGTCAGATCTAGTTACACCATATGTTCCATATACAGAAGGGGAAATGTATAAGTAACATTATTACTGGTGAGAATGACAGGAGTCAGATTCTAGTTACACCATACGTTACATATACACAATGGGAAATGTATAGGTATCATTACTGGTGAGAGTGACAGGAGTCAGATCTAGTTACACCATACGTTACATATACAGAAGGGGAAATGTATAAGTAACATTATTACTGGTGATAATGACAGGAGTCCGATCTAGTTACACCATACGTTACATATACAGAAGGGGAAATGTATAATTATCATTACTGGTGAGAATGACAGGAGTCAGATCTAGTTACACCATACGTTACATATACAGAGGGGGAAATGTATAAGTAACATTATTACTGGTGAGAGTGACAGGAGTCAGATCTAGTTACACCATATGTTCCATATACAGAAGGGGAAATGTATAAGTAACATTATTACTGGTGAGAATTACAGGAGTCAGATTCTAGTTACACCATACATTACATATACAGAAGGGGAAATGTATAAGTAACATTATTACTGGTGAGAATGACAGGAGTCAGATCTAGTTACACCATACGTCACATATACAGAAGGGGAAATGTATAAGTAACATTATTACTGGTGAGAATGACAGGAGTCAGATCTAGTTACACCATACGTTACATATACAGAAGGGGAAATGTATAAGTAACATTATTACTGGTGAGAATGACAGGAGTCAGATCTAGTTACACCATACGTTACATATACAGAAGGGGAAATGTATAAGTAACATTATTACTGGTGAGAGTGACAGGAGTCAGATCTAGTTACACCATACGTTACATATACAGAAGGGGAAATGTATAAGTAACATTATTACTGGTGAGAATGACAGGAGTCAGATCTAGTTACACCATACGTTACATATACACAATGGGAAATGTATAAGTAACATTATTACTGGTAAGACTAACAGGAGTCAGATCTAGTTACACCATATGTTCCATATACAGAAGGGGAAATGTATAAGTAACATTATTACTGGTGAGAATGACAGGAGTCAGATCTAGTTACACCATACGTTCCATATACAGAAGGTGAAATGTATAAGTAACATTATTACCGGTGAGAGTGACAGGAGTCCGATCTAGTTACACCATATGTTATATATACAGAAGGGGAAATGTATAAGTAACATTATTACTGGTGAGAATGACCGGAGTCAGATCTAGTTACACCATACGTTACATATACAGAAGGGGAAATGTATAAGTAACATTATTACTGGTGAGAATGACAGGAGTCAGATCTAGTTACACCATACGTTACATATACAGAAGGGGAAATGTATAAGTAACATTATTACTGGTGAGAATGACAGGAGTCAGATCTAGTTACACCATACGTTACATATACACAATGGGAAATGTATAAGTAACATTATTACTGGTGAGAATGACAGGAGTCGGATCTAGTTACACCATACGTTGCATATACAGAAGAGGAAATGTATAAGTAACGTTATTACTGGTGAGAATGACAGTAGTCAGATTCTAGTTACACCATACGTTCCATATACAGAAGGGAAATTATATAAGTAACATTATTACTGTTGAGAATGACAGGAGTCAGATCTAGTTACACCATATGTTACATATACAGAAGGGGAAATGTATAAGTAACATTATTACTGGTGAGAGTGAAAGGAGTCAGATCTAGTTACACCATATGTTCCATATACAGAAGGGGAAATGTATAAGTAACATTATTACTGGTGAGAATGACGAGTCAGATCTAGTTACACCATACGTTACATATACACAATGGGAAATGTATAGGTATCATTACTGGTGAGAATAACAGGAGTCAGGTCTGGTTACACCATACGTTACATATACAGAAGGGTAAATGTATAAGTAACATTAATACTGGTGAGAATGACAGGAGTCAGATCTAGTTACACCATACGTTACATATACAGAAGGGAAATTATATAAGTAACATTATTACTGGTGAGAATGACAGGAGTCAGATCTAGTTACACCATACTTTACATATACAGAAGGGGAATTATATAAGTAACATTATTACTGTTGAGAATGACAGGAGTCAGATCTAGTTACACCATACGTTACATATACAGAACGGGAAATGTATAAGTAACATTATTACTGGTGAGAATGAAAGGAGTCAGATCTAGTTACACCATATGTTCCATATACAGAAGGGGAAATGTATAAGTAACATTATTACTGGTGAGAGTGACAGGAGTCAGATCTAGTTACACCATATGTTCCATATACAGAAGGGGAAATGTATAAGTAACATTATTACTGGTGAGAATGACAGGAGTCAGATTCTAGTTACACCATACGTTACATATACACAATGGGAAATGTATAGGTATCATTACTGGTGAGAGTGACAGGAGTCAGATCTAGTTACACCATACGTTACATATACAGAAGGGGAAATGTATAAGTAACATTATTACTGGTGATAATGACAGGAGTCCGATCTAGTTACACCATACGTTACATATACAGAAGGGGAAATGTATAATTATCATTACTGGTGAGAATGACAGGAGTCAGATCTAGTTACACCATACGTTACATATACTGAAGGGGAAATGTACAAGTATCATTATTACTGGTGAGAATGACAGGAGTCAGATCTAGTTACACCATACGTTACATATACAGAACGGGAAATGTATAAGTAACATTATTACTGGTGAGAATGAAAGGAGTCAGATCTAGTTACACCATATGTTCCATATACAGAAGGGGAAATGTATAAGTAACATTATTACTGGTGAGAGTGACAGGAGTCAGATCTAGTTACACCATATGTTCCATATACAGAAGGGGAAATGTATAAGTAACATTATTACTGGTGAGAATGACAGGAGTCAGATTCTAGTTACACCATACGTTACATATACACAATGGGAAATGTATAGGTATCATTACTGGTGAGAGTGACAGGAGTCAGATCTAGTTACACCATACGTTACATATACAGAAGGGGAAATGTATAAGTAACATTATTACTGGTGATAATGACAGGAGTCCGATCTAGTTACACCATACGTTACATATACAGAAGGGGAAATGTATAATTATCATTACTGGTGAGAATGACAGGAGTCAGATCTAGTTACACCATACGTTACATATACTGAAGGGGAAATGTACAAGTATCATTATTACTGGTGAAAATGACAGGAGTCGGATCTAGTTACACCATATGCTCCATATAGAGAATGGGTAATGTATAAGTAACATTATTACTGGTGAGAATGGCAGGAGTCAGATCTAGTTAGACCATACGTTACATATACAGAAGGGGAAATGTATAAGTAACATTATTACTGGTGATAATGACAGGAGTCCGATCTAGTTACACCATACGTTACATATACAGAAGGGGAAATGTATAATTATCATTACTGGTGAGAATGACAGGAGTCAGATATAGTTACACCATACTTTACATATACAGAAGGAGAAATGTATAAGTAACATTAATACTGGTGAGAATGACAGGAGTCATATCTAGTTACACCATATGTTCCATATACAGAAGGGGAATTATATAAGTAACATTATTACTGGTGAGAATGACAGGAGTCAGATCTAGTTACACCATACGTTACATATACAGAAGGGGAAATGTATAAGTAACATTATTACTGGTGAGAGTGAAAGGAGTCAGATCTAGTTACACCATATGTTCCATATACAGAAGGGGAAATGTATAAGTAACATTATTACTGGTGAGAGTGAAAGGAGTCAGATCTAGTTACACCATACATTACATATACAGAAGGGGAAATGTATAAGTAACATTATTACTGATTAGAGTGATAGGAGTCAGATCTAGTTACACCATATGTTCCATATACAGAAGGGGAAATATATAAGTAACATTATTACTGGTGAGAATGACAGGAGTCAGATCTAGTTACACCATACGTTACATATACACAATGGGAAATGTATAGGTATCATTACTGATGAGAGTGACAGGAGTCAGATCTAGTTTCACCATACGTTACATATACAGAAGGGGAAATGTATAAGTAACATTATTACTGGTGAGAGTGAAAGGAGTCAGATCTAGTTACACCATATGTTCCATATACAGAAGGGGAAATGTATAAGTAACATTATTACTGGTGAGAGTGAAAGGAGTCAGATCTAGTTACACCATATGTTCCATATACAGAAGGGGAAATGTATAAGTAACATTATTACTGGTGAGAGTGAAAGGAGTCAGATCTAGTTACACCATATGTTCCATATACAGAAGGGGAAATGTATAAGTAACATTATTACTGGTGAGAGTGACAGGAGTCAGATCTAGTTACACCATACGTTACATATACAGAAAGGGGAAATGTATAAGTAACGTTATTACTGGTGAGAATGACAGGAAGCAGATCTAGTTACACCATACGTTCCATATACTGAAGGGGAAATGTATAATTATCATTACTGGTGAGAATGACAGGAGTCAGATCTAGTTACACCATACGTTACATATACTGAAGGGGAAATGTATAAGTATCATTATTACTGGTGAAAATGACAGGAGTCGGATCTAGTTACACCATACGTTACATATACAGAAGGGGAAATGTATAAGTAACATTATTACTGGTGATAATGACAGGAGTCGGATCTAGTTACACCATATGCTCCATATAGAGAATGGGTAATGTATAAGTAACATTATTACTGGTGAGAATGGCAGGAGTCAGATCTAGTTAGACCATACGTTACATATACAGAAGGGGAAATGTATAAGTAACATTATTACTGGTGATAATGACAGGAGTCGGATCTAGTTACACCATATGCTCCATATAGAGAATGGGTAATGTATAAGTAACATTATTACTGGTGAGAATGGCAGGAGTCAGATCTAGTTACACCATACGTTACATATACAGAAGGAGAAATGTATAAGTAACATTAATACTGGTGAGAATGACAGGAGTCACATCTAGTTACACCATACTTTACATATACAGAAGGGGATATAAGTAACATTATTACTGTTGAGAATGATAGGAGTCAGATCTAGTTACACCATACGTTACATATACAGAACGGGAAATGTATAAGTAACATTATTACTGGTGAGAATGAAAGGAGTCAGATCTAGTTACACCATATGTTACATATACAGAAGGGGAAATGTATAAGTAACATTATTACTGGTGAGAGTGACAGGAGTCAGATCTAGTTACACCATATGTTCCATATACAGAAGGGGAAATGTATAAGTAACATTATTACTGGTGAGAATGACAGTAGTCAGATTCTAGTTACACCATACGTTACATATACACAATCGGAAATGTATAGGTATCATTACTGGTGAGAGTGACAGGAGTCAGATCTAGTTACACCATACGTTACATATACAGAAGGGAAATGTATAAGTAACATTATTACTGGTGATAATTACAGGAGTCAAATCTAGTTACACCATACGTTACATGTACGGAAGGGGAAATGTATAATTATCATTACTGGTGAGAATGACAGGAGTCAGATTTAGTTACACCATACGTTACATATACAGAAGGAGAAATGTATAAGTAACATTATTACTGGTGAGAATGACAGGAGTCAGATCTAGTTACACCATACTTTACATATACAGAAGGGGAAATGTATAAGTATCATTATTACTGGTGAGAATGACAGGAGTCAGATCTAGTTACACCATACGTTCCATATACAGAAGGGGAAATGTATAAGTAACATTATTACTGGTGAGAATGACAGGAGTCAGATCTAGTTACACCATACGTTACATATACAGAAGGGGAATTATATAAGTAACATTATTACTGTTGAGAATGACAGGAGTCAGATCTAGTTACACCATACGTTACACATACAGAACGGGAAATGTATAAGTAACATTATTACTGGTGAGAATGAAAGGAGTCAGATCTAGTTACACCATATGTTACATATACAGAAGGGGAAATGTATAAGTAACATTATTACTGGTGAGAGTGACAGAAGTCAGACCTAGTTACACCATACGTTCCATATACAGAAGGGGAAATGTATAAGTAACATTATTACTGGTGAGAATGACAGGAGTCAGATTCTAGTTACACCATACGCTACATATACAGAAGGGGAAATGTATAGGTATCACTACTGGTGAGAATAACAGGAGTCAGGTCTAGTTACACCATACGTTACATATACAGAAGGGGAAATGTATAAGTAACATTATTACTGGTGAGAATGACAGGAGTCAGATCTAGTTACACCATATGTTACATATACAGAAGGAGAAATGTATAAGTAACATTACTGGTGAGAATGACAGGAGTCAGATCTAGTTACACCATACGTTACATATACAGAAGAGGAAATGTATAAGTAACATTACCGGTGAGAATTACAGGAGTCAGATCTAGTTACACCATACGTTACATATACAGAAGGGGAAATGTATTAGTAACATTATTACAGGTGAGAACGACAGGAGTCAGATCTAGTTACACCATATGTTACATATACAGAAGGAGAAATGTATAAGTAACATTACTGGTGAGAATGACAGGAGTCAGATCTAGTTACACCATACGTTACATATACAGAAGGGGAAATGTATAAGTAACATTATTACTGGTGAGAATGACAGGAGTCAGATCTAGTTACACCATACGTTACATTTACAGAAGGGGAAATGTATAAGTAACATTATTACTGATGAGAATGACAGGAGTCAGATCTAGTTACACCATACGTATCATATACAGAAGGGGAAATGTATTAGTAACATTATTACTGGTGAGAATGACAGGAGTCAGATCTAGTTACACCATACGTTACATACACAGAAGGGGAAATGTATAAGTAACATTATTACTGGTGAGAATGACAGGAGTCAGATCTAGTTACACCATACGTTACATTTACAGAAGGGGAAATGTATAAGTAACATTATTACTGATGAGAATGACAGGAGTCAGATCTAGTTACACCATACGTATCATATACAGAAGGGGAAATGTATAAGTAACATTATTACTGGTGAGAATGACAGGAGTCAGATCTAGTTACACCATATGTTCCATATACAGAAGGGGAAATGTATAAGTAACATTATTACTGGTGAGAATGACAGACGTCAGATCTAGTTTCACCAGACGTTACATATACAGAAGGGGAAATGTATAAGTAACATTATTACTGGTGAGAATGACAGGAGCCAGATCTAGTTACACCATACGTTACATATACAGAAGGGGAAATGTATAAGTAACATTATTACTGGTGAAAATGACAGGAGTCAGATCTAGTTACACCATACGTTACATATACAGAAGAGGAAATGTATAAGTAACATTATTACTGGTAAGACTAACAGGAGTCAGATCTAGTTACACCATACGTTACATATACAGAAGGGGAAATGTATAAGTAACATTATTACTGGTGAGAATGACAGGAGTCAGATCTAGTTACACCATACGTTACATATACAGAAGGGGAAATGTATAAGTAACATTATTACCGGTGAGAATGACAGGAGTCAGATCTAGTTACACCATACGTTCCATATACAGAAGGGGAAATGTATAAGTAACATTATTACTGGTGAGAATGACAGGAGTCAGATCTAGTTACACCATACGTTCCATATACAGAAGGGGAAATGTATAAGTAACATTATTACTGGTGAGAATGACAGGAGTAATATCTAGTTACACCATACGTTACATATACAGAAGGTGAAATGTATAAGTAACATTATTACCGGTGAGAGTGACAGGAGTCAGATCTAGTTACACCATACTTTCCATATACACAATGGGAAATGTATAAGTATCATTATTACTGGTGAGAATGACAGGAGTCGGATCTAGTTACACCATACGTTACATATACAGAAGGGGAAATGTGTAAGTAACATTATTACTGGTGAGAATGACAGGAGTCAGATCTAGTTACACCATACGTTACATTTACAGAAGGGGAAATGTATAAGTAACATTATTACTGGTGAGAATGACAGGAGTCAGATCTAGTTACACCATACGTTACATATACAGAAGGGAAAATGTATAAGTAACATTATTACTGGTGAGAGTGACAAGAGTCAGATCTAGTAACACCATACGTTCCATATACAGAAGGGGAAATGTATAAGTAACATTATTACTGGTGAGAATGACAGGAGTCAGATCTAGTTACACCATACGTTACATATACAGAAGGGAAAATGTATAAGTAACATTATTACTGGTGAGAATGACAGGAGTCAGATCTAGTTACACCATACGTTACATATACAGAAGTGGAAATGTATAAGTAACATTATTACTGGTGAGAGTGAAAGGAGTCAGATCTAGTTACACCATACGTTACATATACAGAAGTGGAAATGTATAAGTAACATTATTACTGGTGAGAGTGAAAGGAGTCGGATCTAGTTACACCATACGTTACATATACAGACGGGGAAATGTATAAGTAACATTATTACTGTTGAGAATGACAGGAGTCAGATCTAGTTACACCATAAGTTCCATGGTATCCGGTCGATGGATCGGCAGACGCTTGATCGACAATGCGAACATCGACCACGCAACATAGACAACATCTACATCGACAGTGTTCGAACATCTACAAACACAAGATCGACATCCCACTAACATCGGCACACACTACATCGACAAACACTGAACATCGACAATACGTATGCTCGATAAACAAAACATCGACACACAAATGATCGATCACGCACAACATCGAAACAACGTCAGGTCGACCAACAAATCATCGACATGTAATTGTTCTACAAACAAATGCATCGACCTACTGAAGATCGACCAACCATAGACAGACAAAACATAGATCGACATGTAATTGTGCGACAAACAAATACATCGACTTACTGAAGATCGGCAAACATTAGATTGACAAGTAATTGTTCGACAAACAAATACATCGACCTACAGAAGATCGACATACCATAGACCGACAATTTATCGATCGACATGAAATTGTTCGTCAAACAAATACATCGACATACATAAGATCGACAAACCATAGACCGACCACTCATAGATCGACATGTAATTGTTCGACAAACAATACCCTGACCTGCTGCACATCTGCAACACCCTCCCCCCCCCGCTATTCCCCACGATACCCTTCCAAAGTCAGACGCCGCCTCCATCCCCCCTAGTCACCCCGCTGCCCGTCTACATTTACACGCCTAGCTAGACACCCCACTACATTACGCGCCCCATGTTTCACCGTGGCACTACAAGTAACACAACGCCCTGGCACTGCTCCCCGCTCTGGTAGCACAGTCACACCCTTTAAGGAACACCCCACCCATGTCTGCCAGCACACCTGGGCACCCGGCTGCACATCTGCAACGCTGACACCCTCCCCCTCCCCCCCCCCCCCGCCCGCTATTCCCCACGATACCCGTCCAAAGTTAGACGCCGCCTCCATCCCCCCTAGTCACCCCGCTGCCTGTCTACATTTACACGCCTAGCTAGACACCCCACTACATTACGCGCCCCATGTTTCACCGTGGCACTACAAGTAACACAACGCCCTGGCACTGCTCCCCGCTCTGGTAGCACAGTCACACCCTTTAAGAACACCCCACCCATGTCTGCCAGCACACCTGGGCACCCGGCTGCACATCTGCAACGCTGACACCCTCCCCCCCCCCCCGCCCGCTATTCCCCACGATACCCGTCCAAAGTTAGACGCCGCCTCCATCCCCCCTAGTCACCCCGCTGCCTGTCTACATTTACACGCCTAGCTAGACACCCCACTACATTACGCGCCCCATGTTTCACCGTGGCACTACAAGTAACACAACGCCCTGGCACTGCTCCCCGCTCTGGTAGCACAGTCACACCCTTTAAGGAACACCCCACCCATGTCTGCCAGCACACCTGGGCACCCGGCTGCACATCTGCAACGCTGACACCCTCCCCCCCCCCCCCCGCCCGCTATTCCCCACGATACCCGTCCAAAGTTAGACGCCGCCTCCATCCCCCCTAGTCACCCCGCTGCCTGTCTACATTTACACGCCTAGCTAGACACCCCACTACATTACGCGCCCCATGTTTCACCGTGGCACTACAAGTAACACAACGCCCTGGCACTGCTCCCCGCTCTGGTAGCACAGTCACACCCTTTAAGGAACACCCCACCCATGTCTGCCAGCACACCTGGGCACCCGGCTGCACATCTGCAACGCTGACACCCTCCCCCCCCCCCCCCCCGCCCGCTATTCCCCACGATACCCGTCCAAAGTTAGACGCCGCCTCCATCCCCCCTAGTCACCCCGCTGCCTGTCTACATTTACACGCCTAGCTAGACACCCCACTACATTACGCGCCCCATGTTTCACCGTGGCACTACAAGTAACACAACGCCCTGGCACTGCTCCCCGCTCTGGTAGCACAGTCACACCCTTTAAGGAACACCCCACCCATGTCTGCCAGCACACCTGGGCACCCGGCTGCACATCTGCAACGCTGACACCCTCCCCCCCCCCCCCCGCCCGCTATTCCCCACGATACCCGTCCAAAGTTAGACGCCGCCTCCATCCCCCCTAGTCACCCCGCTGCCTGTCTACATTTACACGCCTAGCTAGACACCCCACTACATTACGCGCCCCATGTTTCACCGTGGCACTACAAGTAACACAACGCCCTGGCACTGCTCCCCGCTCTGGTAGCACAGTCACACCCTTTAAGGAACACCCCACCCATGTCTGCCAGCACACCTGGGCACCCGGCTGCACATCTGCAACGCTGACACCCTCCCCCCCCCCCCCCCCGCCCGCTATTCCCCACGATACCCGTCCAAAGTTAGACGCCGCCTCCATCCCCCCTAGTCACCCCGCTGCCTGTCTACATTTACACGCCTAGCTAGACACCCCACTACATTACGCGCCCCATGTTTCACCGTGGCACTACAAGTAACACAACGCCCTGGCACTGCTCCCCGCTCTGGTAGCACAGTCACACCCTTTAAGGAACACCCCACCCATGTCTGCCAGCACACCTGGGCACCCGGCTGCACATCTGCAACGCTGACACCCTCCCCCCCCCCCCCCCCCGCCCGCTATTCCCCACGATACCCGTCCAAAGTTAGACGCCGCCTCCATCCCCCCTAGTCACCCCGCTGCCTGTCTACATTTACACGCCTAGCTAGACACCCCACTACATTACGCGCCCCATGTTTCACCGTGGCACTACAAGTAACACAACGCCCTGGCACTGCTCCCCGCTCTGGTAGCACAGTCACACCCTTTAAGGAACACCCCACCCATGTCTGCCAGCACACCTGGGCACCCGGCTGCACATCTGCAACGCTGACACCCTCCCCCCCCCCCCCCCCCCCGCCCGCTATTCCCCACGATACCCGTCCAAAGTTAGACGCCGCCTCCATCCCCCCTAGTCACCCCGCTGCCTGTCTACATTTACACGCCTAGCTAGACACCCCACTACATTACGCGCCCCATGTTTCACCGTGGCACTACAAGTAACACAACGCCCTGGCACTGCTCCCCGCTCTGGTAGCACAGTCACACCCTTTAAGAAACACCCCACTCATGTCTGCCAGCACACCTGGGCACCCGGCTGCACATCTGCAACGCTGACACCCTCCCCCCCCCCCCCCCGCCCGCTATTCCCCACGATACCCGTCCAAAGTTAGACGCCGCCTCCATCCCCCCTAGTCACCCCGCTGCCTGTCTACATTTACACGCCTAGCTAGACACCCCACTACATTACGCGCCCCATGTTTCACCGTGGCACTACAAGTAACACAACGCCCTGGCACTGCTCCCCGCTCTGGTAGCACAGTCACACCCTTTAAGAAACACCCCACTCATGTCTGCCAGCACACCTGGGCACCCAGCTGCACATCTGCAACGCTGACACCCTCCCACCTCCCCCCCCCCCCCCCCGGCTATCACATTTTACAAACTCACAGTTACAGATTTAACATTTTTTTAAAGTATTCTCTCCTAAACTTTTCCATGATATCACCACTATCACCTTGGCATCATGTCCCAGACTTGCTATTCAGAATTCATTGTAAACTAATCCATTTAAGTTATAGCCAAACAAAGCTATTATTATGAACCTGTCTCTATTCTTTTTTTCCACTCTCATTAGTCTATTCTAAACAGGTTCATTAAATCACCACTATCACCTTGGCGTCAGGTCCAACATTTTTTTCCACCAATCTTTTCAAAATAATCGAATTAAGTTCCATCTAGACAAAGCCATTCTTCTGAACTTATTTCAATTTTTTTTGGCCATTTTTTCCAAACGACTTAACTCATGGAACACATACGTCTCCAGTTACCCTTTTAGCATAGATAAGAAAAAGTCTGATTTTTATTATCCCAAATATATGCGCTGCCCTACTAAATTAAATACCAATTCCAATATAATCCATTTAATATGTTTCCACATTAATATCATTACATATGCCACTACCTGAAACTTTGGTACTACAGGCTCCAGCTTGTCCGTTATTCTCCAAATATACTGAAATGAATCCCAGTCCAAACAACCATGCTTTTGAACTTTTTATGAAGAACTTTGCACCTCCATAAGCTGAACATCACCCCGTATCTCCTCCGACTCCCCCTTCTTGTGCTCCCAGAGATTATAGAGCTCCTATCCCATAGATGACAGAGCCCCTACACCTAACGTCTCTACACCCCGTTAACTTCCAGAAGACCCCCGCTATTAGCGCTACCACCTTCGCTGATTCCACCCTTGGAACTACAGCTCCCAGCAAGTCCTTACCACCACCGCCACAAGCCCCTCTGCCCGTCACCTGAACTGCTTAGCCCCCCTAGTCCCTGCAGTGCACCCCTTCTTCCAACCACTACTCCCTCCATGTCCTCCCAGCGACACCCCGTCTACTTCAACACTATCCCCCGCTAATCGTGCTACCCCAGCTACTGTTTTAATCCTTGTAACTACAGTTTCCATCCCTCAGTTTAGACCCTGCAAGCTTGGCTGTAAAATACATTCCCCACAACACTGCTTTTCACCCCTGCTTGCTGCAGATTACACCATCTTCTACACTACTCCCTCCACTCATTCCTCCACGATATTACCTTGCACCTTGACGTGGTCTCATCCTGACCCCAACCCAAAAACGACATTTTTCCCTACACACAAATTTTTTATTTCATGACTTGAAATATGCACACATCATCCTTAAACCCCACCACCCACAAACAAACACACAATTTACACTCACTGATTGAAATCTGTCTTGAACTAGTCTCTCTTAAATAGGTTCATTTAAGAGTTAGACGCCGCCTCCATCCCCCCTAGTCACCCCGCTGCCTGTCTACATTTACACGCCTAGCTAGACACCCCACTACATTACGCGCCCCATGTTTCACCGTGGCACTACAAGTAACACAACGCCCTGGCACTGCTCCCCGCTCTGGTAGCACAGTCACACCCTTTAAGGAACACCCCACCCATGTCTGCCAGCACACCTGGGCACCCGGCTGCACATCTGCAACGCTGACACCCTCCCCCCCCCCCCCGCCCGCTATTCCCCACGATACCCGTCCAAAGTTAGACGCCGCCTCCATCCCCCCTAGTCACCCCGCTGCCTGTCTACGTTTACACGCCTAGCTAGACACCCCACTACATTACGCGCCCCATGTTTCACCGTGGCACTACAAGTAACACAACGCCCTGGCACTGCTCCCCGCTCTGGTAGCACAGTCACACCCTTTAAGGAACACCCCACCCATGTCTGCCAGCACACCTGGGCACCCGGCTGCACATCTGCAACGCTGACACCCTCCCCCCCCCCCCCCGCCCGCTATTCCCCACGATACCCGTCCAAAGTTAGACGCCGCCTCCATCCCCCCTAGTCACCCCGCTGCCTGTCTACATTTACACGCCTAGCTAGACACCCCACTACATTACGCGCCCCATGTTTCACCGTGGCACTACAAGTAACACAACGCCCTGGCACTGCTCCCCGCTCTGGTAGCACAGTCACACCCTTTAAGGAACACCCCACCCATGTCTGCCAGCACACCTGGGCACCCGGCTGCACATCTGCAACGCTGACACCCTCCCCCCCCCCCCCCCCCCGCCCGCTATTCCCCACGATACCCGTCCAAAGTTAGACGCCGCCTCCATCCCCCCTAGTCACCCCGCTGCCTGTCTACATTTACACGCCTAGCTAGACACCCCACTACATTACGCGCCCCATGTTTCACCGTGGCACTACAAGTAACACAACGCCCTGGCACTGCTCCCCGCTCTGGTAGCACAGTCACACCCTTTAAGGAACACCCCACCCATGTCTGCCAGCACACCTGGGCACCCGGCTGCACATCTGCAACGCTGACACCCTCCCCCCCCCCCCCCCCCCGCCCGCTATTCCCCACGATACCCGTCCAAAGTTAGACGCCGCCTCCATCCCCCCTAGTCACCCCGCTGCCTGTCTACATTTACACGCCTAGCTAGACACCCCACTACATTACGCGCCCCATGTTTCACCGTGGCACTACAAGTAACACAACGCCCTGGCACTGCTCCCCGCTCTGGTAGCACAGTCACACCCTTTAAGAAACACCCCACTCATGTCTGCCAGCACACCTGGGCACCCGGCTGCACATCTGCAACGCTGACACCCTCCCCCCCCCCCCCCCCCGCCCGCTATTCCCCACGATACCCGTCCAAAGTTAGACGCCGCCTCCATCCCCCCTAGTCACCCCGCTGCCTGTCTACATTTACACGCCTAGCTAGACACCCCACTACATTACGCGCCCCATGTTTCACCGTGGCACTACAAGTAACACAACGCCCTGGCACTGCTCCCCGCTCTGGTAGCACAGTCACACCCTTTAAGAAACACCCCACTCATGTCTGCCAGCACACCTGGGCACCCAGCTGCACATCTGCAACGCTGACACCCTCCCACCTCCCCCCCCCCCCCGGCTATCACATTTTACAAACTCACAGTTACAGATTTAACATTTTTTTAAAGTATTCTCTCCTAAACTTTTCCATGATATCACCACTATCACCTTGGCATCATGTCCCAGACTTGCTATTCAGAATTCATTGTAAACTAATCCATTTAAGTTATAGCCAAACAAAGCTATTATTATGAACCTGTCTCTATTCTTTTTTTCCACTCTCATTAGTCTATTCTAAACAGGTTCATTAAATCACCACTATCACCTTGGCGTCAGGTCCAACATTTTTTTCCACCAATCTTTTCAAAATAATCAAATTAAGTTCCATCTAGACAAAGCCATTCTTCTGAACTTCTTTCAATTGTTTTTGGCCATTTTTTCCAAACGACTTAACTCATGGAACACATACGTCTCCAGTTACCCTTTTAGCATAGATAAGAAAAAGTCTGATTTTTATTATTCCAAATATATGCGCTGCCCTACTAAATTAAATACCAATTCCAATACAATCAATTATATATGCTTTCACATAAATATCATAACTCGTTTTACCCCCAAAAAAATCTGGTACAGTGCCCAGCTTTTCTTTTAATCGCAGAATATGCCGATATGATTGCCAGGCCAAACAACCATGCTTCTGCCCATTTCTTGAAGAACTTTTCACCAGAGATTACGGACCCCATACACCTAGATATCTCTACACCCTGTCAACTTATAGACGTCTCCCGCTAATAGAGCTACAGCTGTCTCTGATTCTAACAGTGGAACTACAGCTCCCAGCCATCCCTTACAGCCACAAACTACACAAGCCCCTCTGTCCTCACCTGAACTGCTGCGCACACCTTTTTCCAAACACTATCACATCCATGTCCTCCCCGCGATAATGTGTCGCTTACACCTAGCCTCCTCCACACCCTGTCTACTCCCATGCGACCTCCCGCTAATAGCGCTACCCCTGTCGAAAATTCTACCCATGGAACTCCAGCTCCCATCAAGTACTTATCACCACCTACACAATCCCCTCTGTCCTTAATCAGAACTGCTGCTCACCTCTTTTTCCCACCACTACTCCCTACCTTTCATCATCTTGATTATGGTTCCACTCCACCTGTTCGCAACTTCACCACGTCTACCTCCATACTCCAATAGTGCTACCCCTGCTGCTGCTGTCACACGTGTAAATATAGTAAAAAACTAACAATTTCATACATACATGTGCCTCCTATTAAAACAAGCCCGAATAGCCATCCATTCACACTTTGACCGAATATTTTTGAAAGAACAACTTCTGTAGCGCAGCGCAACGCCGTCCTTCCCCTACAAAGATTCTAAAATCGGTTTCTGTTGTCAGTGTATTTGTCCCATAAATATTATTTATATAAACTAAAAAGAATAAACTTTGTTTTTAACCAATGGTAGTAAAATATTTTATATCTAAAAACTGATTAACCATCCCTCTTTTTTTCTTTAAAACGTAGTCATCCAATAGGCAACCACTGTGTCTTAACTCCACCTACTTAAAATGGTTTAAAAGTCTAATTTTAAAGATACCTGCTACCATTATACGGAAAAAGTATTCTGTGGTGTATCCTTATACTATAGAGATTGATTCTACAATGGCAGCTCAACCGTCAATTCGTTTTGTTCCTTCATGGAGAGGAATGCTCTTGAATATAGATGGATATCTACTTGCCAAAAACAAGCAGCGCGGGGACGTGGTCTACTGGCACTGTACTGAGAAGGTTACAGGGCCTTGTTCTTGCTATGCCAAGACAACCATCGTGGCCGGAGAGCATCAACTCAACACACACGGAGAACATAATCATGCTCCTAAACCCGAGAAAACAGATGTGGCTATTGCTAAGGATGCTATAAAGCGACGTGCCCGGGACACCAATGACTCACCATCTCAAATAATTCAATCTGTTACCGGTGATATGCCTTCTACAAGTGCACCCTGTTTGCCTAACCGTGAATCTCTCCGTCAGTTAGTGAAAAGAGCCCGGAGAGAAGATTGTCCTCCAGAACCCACTTCCTTGGATGACATAGATGTCCCAGAACATTTGGCTAATATAGATGACATCAAGTTTTTGGGAAAGGACAGTGCTTTCCACAATGAAAGAACTCTTTTATTTTCAACAGAAGCTAACTTAAAAAAACTCCACGAAGCTTGTTGCTGGGTTATGGATGGCACATTCAAGACTTGCCCCACATTATTTCGTCAGATATATTCAATACATGCCATGGTTGGAACTGATGAAACAACACAACGTTTTGTTCCACTTGTATACGGATTGCTCAGTAGCAAAAGTGAAGATTGCTATACCCGTTTTTTCGAAGATCTTCAGGATTATGCACTTGAGTATGATATACAGTTTGCTCCGCTGTTCATTTTAACAGATTTTGAAAATGCTGCAATCCAAGCCGCAAAAAGAGTTTTTCCTGGCAGTACCCATAAATGTTGTTTATTTCATTTAGGACAAAACATTTGGCGTAAAATCCAGTCCTTTGGACTTGCCACACAATATGGACATGACCATGCTTTTTCAATGAAATTGAGGCACCTTCAAGCACTGGCTTTTCTTCCCTCAGATGAAATTCCACCTGCATTTGAGTCTTTAAAAGCAGAGATGCCCACTAATGCAGCCCCATTAATGAACTATTTTGAGGAGACATATGTATTGGGACGTATTCGAGACCGTACTAGAAGTCAAACAAGATCTCCGCCTATATTTCCCCCAAACATGTGGTCTGTTCACGAGAGCATGCGTGGTGGTTTTCAAAGGACACAAAACAAGTTGGAGGGCTGGCATAGGAGATGGAATATTGTCCTTGGAGAGAAAAAGCTTGGAGTTTACAAGCTTATTTTGTGCATGCACAAGGAACAAAAAGTGACTTCCAGTCTCTTAGAAAAAGTGACTTGCAATATTGCCAGAACACCCCCAAAAAGAGAATCCAAAGCTCGTGAAGACGCATTACAAAGATGTGTCTTACAACTTGGTACAGTGGATTTAATGGAATATCTACGTGCCATAGCTTTTCACCTTCAATTTGAATAATTTATTCTCTACTTGGCAATTGTAATATTTTCCTCCAGTTTTTTTTACGTTTTTCAGTTATATAATTTATTTTTAAATTGTTAAATTTTTCTATAGTTTTTTTTGTATAATAAACATGTTATGGATCCAGACTACTGGTAAGTACCAAATTATAAATTAAATGTGTACTATGTAAATTATAATTAGCATGTACTAGCATAAAATGATATTATAATATTTTCCATAGCTGTTTAGTTTTTTCATATGTATTTTTTTAATGTTAACCAATTAATTTTAGCAACAAGGTTATTTTGATCAGTGAGAAGGGTTTATAAAAATTTGCAATAGCATAGGTTTACTATGTCAATCAATCAGCTGTTTCCTTTAAATTCATATAATCTACCTGATAAAGGTTAGTTTCAATATAGTTTTTCCCCCCATGTTAAAATACAAAACTGCTAACTTTGTTACACTATTTTAACTTATTCAGCACAAAGCACCAAAGAGTAATAGTAGGAGATTGTCTACCCTACATATCAGACTGTATTTTTAAATCTTGATAATTTATAAAAAAATATAACTAAAACTGAAAAAAATTACACACCTATTTTACTAATTATTTTCTCCAGTTACGACTAATGAAACCGGACGGAATCATCTGCCACCAAACCGGAAGAAGAACGCTAAGCTCAACAACAGAGTCCTATGCGGTGATATCATTTTAATTTATTTCATGTTTCAATGTTAATGTTAATGTTTTTACAATTAATTTAACACGTTTTATCAACATAATCTTATACGTTTAAAAGAGTTATTAATTACAATATAGTTTTTAATCAATGTATGCTTCATTTCAGTTATCCAACATTTATGTTCTACAACATTTTACATTGTTGACGCTGTGTTTTGGGAATACATGCGCGTGTATGTATTTACAGTTTTTGGGCAATGATGATAGCGTCATTTGGCCAGATAGTTAAATCTATCAAAGAGGCAAATACTAGCTATTCTGAGCCCAAGCCCATACCCTATCTCAAATCATGCAATAAAATCTTTCATTTTAAATTTAAAATTATATTTTTAAAATACAAACAATAATATATTCCAATAATTTTAGAAAATCATAATGTTGATTAACAATTACTAATAAAATTTATATAAAATAGATACACTATTTTAAATACTAGATTATTGTCCCTAAGACACAGGCACATAGTTAAAAATCTTGCGTCATACTTTATAGGTCACCATAACCTAACCGATATTTCCTGGCAAGGCGTGTTGTATATAGTTGAAGGAACATATAATTGTTAGCCATTGTAAATATTGAAATATCTTGTTATTTCTATGCAATCCAGAGTGCTGTACCACTATTTTCAACACAACTATACATACCTTGTACCAAAAACTACCCATTTGTGGTAATTCTAAGTAGATGGCAGCAGGAATTATGTTAGCAACTGGGCCAAAACATGTGTACTGCAGGGGAGGCAGAGAGAGTTAGATTTCGGTGTGTTGTGTTCAATCTGAAATCTATTTTGCATTATAAAAATAAAGCTGCCAGTATTTACCCTGCACTTAACTAAAATAAAATAACCCACCCAAATATAACTCTCTATGCAAATGTTATATCTGCCTCCCCTGCAGTGCACATGGTTTTTACCAACTCCTTAAAAATTTCCTGCTGCAATTAACTTGTAATTACCCCCCTTACCCAAAGATTTGCAATTCTCATCCCATTACATACCTCTATCTAATTATTACACATATTTTTATAAATAAATTGTATTAAAATACAAATATTGATATTAATACAAGTCAAAAATTATATTCTACAAAGCTTGGACTATCTATGTTAACATTTATCAAATTATTTGATAAATAATTAAGAATGAACATGCTGCTGTGTGACCACTAGACTTGTTTTTTATTTGAATTTTATGTACAATCCTGTCCAAAATTTCCCTTATTTTTCTAGATGAAATCACCCTATTGCAAATCGACGTTTTGTGATAAACAACATCCGTCATCTACGTGTGCAGACTGAGTGATTAACTGGGGAAGGTGCACGTGTCTCAAGTCCAGCGACGACAATATTTAAAGACATTGTACATTTAGTTCCACAGAGGAAATTCACTATTCCTGTTAATGCTTTCATCCCAATTGTATTATATATATGTGATACCCTGAAACTGCAGCCCAAATCAACTGTGGCACTACAGGTGCCAGCATGACTTTTATAAAAGTAAAATGTTTGCTGGAGTTGCATAAGCACTGTGCCAGCAGCCTACAGCTTGCAGCACAGAAGGAGTTAACAGCACAGCTCATAGCTATACAGATTAGTCTGCAAAATGCAAAGGGCATGACTCACTCATTTGCAGACTCAGAGCGGGAAACTAAGAGCGGGAAAGAAAGAGCGGGAAATCCCAGATTTAGAATGTGACCCTGGGAATGCAAGGTTATAAAAAGGTTGTCCTGCAGTGAGACACAACACAGCTACAACATAATGAGAGCAGCAGCAGCAGAGCAGAGAGAGGACAGTCGGTGAGGAGAGTGAGCAGAAGTGTGGTGGATTGACCAGAAAGATGTAGCCCCAGTGAGGGCTCCCCACATGTTTAGGTGGGGAGTGATGCAAGCCACAGCAAAGCATTAGACAGAGGGAGACATCGCAGTGTGAGAGCAGCAGTATGCAGAATCCAGTGAAAAGGTGATGCCAGGAGAAAAGTGTGCTAATGGTGTGAGTCTCAAGAGGTATCTGGGTGAAGTGGTCGGAAGCCACGCGGCGTGAGTAAGCGCCCCCATGGAAAAGTATCTCGAGAGGTATCTGGGTGAAGTGGTCGGAAAGCCACGCGGCGTGATTAGAAGCCCCCCAAGGAAAAGAATCCTCGCTAAGTAACAGAGAGAGAGAGAGACTGCAACCTGATGTGTAGCACTACTGGTCACAGAATGCCCTGGTATGTACTGATGTTCGCCATATATATGCCGCTGCGACTAAGCGATGCGCTGGAGGAGGTGCTCTGATGTGTGATCTACTGTAACTGTTATGCTTTGTGCTGGAGGAGTGTTCACAAGTTATCCCTGCAATCTCCCTGTTTGATGTTAAAATAAACTTTATGCTGTTTTTCTGAGATGGCCTAGCGCCCAATTCTTTATGCGCTGCACCGACACCTGTAGTCCACACCCACAATGCACTTGTAATTAAACACCTGATTATTCAGGGGACCCTCTGGTAACTGTGCCTGAACCCATGA